>NC_056729.1:1415713467-1415965967 GCF_019279795.1 Protopterus annectens | reverse complement strand
TAAATGTTAATACATACATAATTCAATGGGTAAAACACTGTTTAAGTAACGGGACAAGACAAGTCAAGGTGAGAGGAGTTACCTGTCTATTTCAGTAGAGGCTACCAGTAATGACCCACAGGGCTGTCAACTAAGGACATTTTTGTTGACTATTCTAGTCTGACGTTTAAGTGGGAAGTGGGCTATGGATAACCAGATATGCAGATTAGAGAGAGAGAGAGAGACAAGGGGGATGGAGGGAGGTAAACCAGGACTACAGCAGTGAATACACTCGAACATCTACATTTCACTGTTGCAGTCATTACATTTGGGGTGATTCCCAAAGCTGATGAAAAAGGTGGAGGCAGTCAAGAAGACTGGGGGCTGGCTAGGATGCCCTGCAAGACTGTGGTGGCAAAGCCTGCCCTGGATTTGGAGAAGATAGGCAGGTGGTAATGCTTGGTGAAGGCATGAACAGGTGTCCATGTTGCAGCCTCCAGGATGTCCCTGGTTGGGACCCCTCTGAGGAAAGCTGCAGAGGTGGAGGTTGCTCTGGTGGAATGTGTCCTAACCCCCTTGGGGGGAGGTTTCCTGTGCTGTTTGTAGCAGAAATGGATGCAGTGTGCTATCTATTTGGAAATGGGTTGTTTGGATATGGCCTTGCCCTATGCTCCTGTAGCGAAGCTGACTAGCAATTGATCAGTTTTTTTCTAAAAGATTTAGTCCAGTCCTGTCTAGGTAGATTCTGAGCTGTCTGTGCACATCTAGAGTGCAGAATCCTTTCCCCCCTTGTTTTGTGGGTTAGAAAAAAAGGTGGGCAAATGAATGTATTGGTTAAGAGCCACACTGGATGCCACCTCTGGCATAAAGGATGGGTTAGTCCTGAGGGAGATCCTGTCAACATGGAAAACGATGAAGGGCTCTACAGCCATTAGTGCTTGTAGCTCGGATACTCTTCTAGCTGAAGTGATGGCCAGAAGCAAGGCTGTTTTCCAAGAGAGAAACTTTAACAATGCAGAAGCTGCAGGTTCAAAGGGGGGCAGGGTGAGGTTTTCAAACACAAAGTTTAGGACCCCAGCTGGAGTAGGAGCTCTTCTGGGTGGTCTCAAGTTGTTAGTCCCTATTAGGAGCTGTTTGATGAGAGGGTGTGAGAAAAGAAGTGGCTCTGTGCTGAAATGAGCAGAGATGGCAGAGGCATGCATTTTAATAGAAGAGAAGGATAAACCCCTGTGTAGTAGGTCAGCCAGGTAATCCAGGATGACAGGTAGGGAGGGCTGTACCATTCCAGCACCCTTAGCCTGGAACTATGTGCAAAACCTTTTTTACTTGTCAGCATAAGACTGGCAGCTTGTGGAGTGGTCAGGGAATAAGCCAGGCTACCAGATTGAGGGTTTGCAATTGGGGATGCATGAATTCTCAATTTCTCTATGTCAGGAGTGTTGGGATAGTACAGTTGTGTACACTTACCATAAATGTATATGTTCGAGTGTATTCACTGTTGCAGTCATCACACTGGGGTTATCTGCCTGCAGGTAGCCCTCAGTCGACCTGAATACCAGATACTTAGTATTTCTATGTTGGTTGCTGTCGCTTCGGGACTGACGTCAGGTCGTCAGGGGTATAAAAACAGGCAGCTGATGCCATTACATCAGTTTTTCTTGCCCCAAATGTCAGGAGCCCCAAAATAGGGAGCTAAGTTATGGTGGAAAAAACACCACCAGTAAAAAGTAAATACCAATAGCCCTGTAAGGGGTGAGTAAGAGAGATAGAGAAGGAGAGAGAGAGAGAGAGACAAGGGGGGTGGAGGGTGGGAAACCAGGGCTGCAACAGTGAATACACTCGAACACCTACATTTATGGTAAGTGTACACAACTGTACTATGTTCTTCTGTTTCACTGTTGCAATCATCACACTTAGGTTGATTCCCAAAGCTGAAGAATGGGTGGAGGCAGTCAAGAAGAGTTGGGGATGGCTAGAATACCCTGCAGGACTGCTGCTGCAAAATACGCCCTGGATTTGGAAAAGATAGGCAGGTGGTAATGCTTGGTGAAGGCGTGAACAGAACTCCAAGCAGCAGCTTCCACAATGTCCCTGGTAGGGACTCCTCTGAGAAAAGCTGTAGAGGTTGAAGTTGCCCTAGTGGAATGCGTTCTGACACCCTGAGGGGGTGGTTTCCCATGATGTTTGTAACAGAAATGGATACAATGTGCTATCCATTTGGAGATGGTTTGTTTTGATATGGCCTTGCCCTCTGCCCCTGGTGCAACGCTGACTAGTAACTGGTCAGATTTCCTGAAGGGCTTAGTCCTATCAAGGTAGAATCTGAGTTGTCTGTGCACGTCTAAAGAGTGCAGGATCCTTTCCCCCTTATTTTGAGGATTAGGGAAAATGGTGGGCAAATGGACAGATTGGTTGAGAGCCACACTGGATACCGCTTTGGGCATAAAAGTAGGGTTAGTCCTGAGGGAGACCCTGTCAGCATGAAAAATAAGGGTTCCACAACCATAAGTGCTTGTAGCTCAGACACTCTTCTAGCTGAGGTGATGGCCAGAAGCAAGGCTGTTTTCCAAGAGAGGAATTTTAACTCTGCTGACGCTGCAGGCTCAAAGGGGGGTAGTGTGAGCTTTTCCAGTACAAAATTAAGGTTCCAAGCAGGGATGGGGGCTCTTCTTGGTGACCTTAAGTTGTTAGCCCCTCTCAGGAACTGTTTGATGAGAGGGTGAGAGAAGAGAGCTGGCTCAGTGCTGTAATGAGCAGAGATGGCAGAGGCATGGATCTTAATGGAAGAGACGGATAGGCCTCTGTGGAGTAGGTCTGCTAGGTAGTCCAGGATGAGAGATAAGGAGGGCTGTGCTGTATCCGCCCCTTTACAGAGAATCCAGGAACAATACCTTTTCCACTTATCAGCATAGGATTTCCTTGTACTGGGTCTTCTGGCTTCACGAATGACATCCAGCACCTGCTTGCTTAGGCTGGCCAGTGGTACAGAATTCAAGGAATGCGCCAGGCTGCAAGGTCAAGGTTTGCGGATGCAAGATCTGTCCCTCCTGCTGAGTGAAGAGGGTTGGGATCTGGGGTAGGTGCCATGGTGGCACCAGTGACAGACTGCGCAGTAGTGGGTACCAGTGTTGGCATGGCCAGTCTGGGGCAATCAGGATTGCCCTTGGAATTTACTGCCTTATCTTCAGTAGTACTCTTGTAAGAAGAGGCAGAGGGGGAAATGCATAGATTGAAAGATTTTCCCACTGGAAGGATAGGGCATCCACTTTCCAAGCCTTGCTGTGTGGTACCCTGGTGCAGAATTGCTGAGCTGGTGATTGTAGGGGAGGCAAATATTTCCACATTCGGGGTACCCCCTTTCTGGGTTAGAAAGCTGAAGGTGTTGAGGTCTAATTGCCACTAGTGTGGGTCTAGGAGATTTCTGCTTAAGTCGTCTGCCAGAGAGCTTTGCTTGCCTGGCAGAAATTGAGCTTGCAGGTGAATATGTATAGCTAAGGCTGTGTTCCACAGGGTCATTGCTTGCCTGCAGAGTGGGTAAGAGTGGGATCCCCCCGTTTGTTGATGTACCACATCACTGTGGTGTTGTCCATTTTTATCAGAAGGGGCCCTGGTGAAAGTAGGGATCTGAAAGCTGTCAGAGCATGCTGAACAGCTAGCATCTCTTTTTGGTTGATGTACAGGTGAATTTGGTTTGGGCTCCAGTGGTCCTGAATGCACCGGCCATCCAGATGTGCACCCCAGGCATAGTCTGATGCGTCTGTGGTTAGGGTCTGGGCGGTGTGGGGTTGTGCAAAGGGAAGTCCCTTATTGTGGTTGCATGCTGATGCCCACCAAAGAAACTCTGTCCTGAGACAAGGTATGACAGTTTCCAGGTCCTGAGAATGTTGGCACCAAAGACTTTTTAAGTACCACTGAAGTTTCCTCATATGCAGTCTGGCATATGGAATTAGTAGAATGCAGGACAGCATGAACCCTAGAGCCTGCAGGATTTTCCTTGTGGATAGCTGGGTTCTGGTGGCCATTTGAGTGAAGTAACTTGTCAGATAGGCTTGCTTATCTAGAGAAGGAATGCCATCCGGGATGCTGTGTTCAAGCTTTCCTCCCAGGAATACAATCTTTTGACTGGGGACTAGTTCTGATTTCTTTTCATTGATAGTGTACCCCACGGAAGTTAGAAGGTCCTTTACAAATGTCAGGTGCTGCAACAGCTTTTCCTGACTGTCTGCCTGAATCAGTCAATGATCCAAGTAAGGGTAAATTTGAATATTTCTCTGTCTGCAATAGGCAATGGCTGGAGCCAGGCATTTTGTGAAGACTCTGGGAGCAGTGGATAAGTCAAAGAGAAGTGCAGAAAACTGATAATCCACAGATCCTGCCCTGAAACATAGATATTCCCTGCATGAGTCCCTGATATGGATGTGCAGATAGGCTTCCTTTAGGTCTAGGGTGGCTAACCAGGCATCTTTGGACAGCATAGGGAGAAGCTGCTGTAGGGTAAGCATTTTGAATGTTGGTACCATGAGGAAGGTGTTTAGAATGGATAGATCTAAGATTGTGCGCCAGGTGCCCTCTTTTCTGGGTACCAGGAAAAGTCTGAAATAAAAACCTTGCCCTATCTGTTTTGCAGGAACAGGCTAAATTGCCCTTATGGAGAGCAGGGATTGAATTTGGTTTTGTGCCTTTGCCCACTGGTTTGGTGGAAGGTCTGGGAACCCTTTTGGGGATGGCAGTGTGTGGAAATGCAATTTGTACTCCTGGGATACTATGTTGAGGACCCATCGATCGTTAGTGATGGAGGTCCAGGTTTTGCATGGTGGGCAAGTTTTCCTCCTAGGGGCACGAGCAATTGGGCAGAGGTGAGGAGAGGAGTTGAGAAGTCATTGTGAATTCTTTCCATAAGGGGATGGCTTAGCACTCCCTGTTTTAGAAGTGGAGGTACTCCATTGCTTAGATCTCTGCATACCCTGAGGCTGTAATCTGGGGGTTCTGTTTCCCCTGGGTCTAGTTTGAGATGGCCTTGAGGGGGTGGAAAGGACCAATGTTTCGAGGGTCAATGCCTACTGAATCTTGGAGGCTGCACTTGCAAAAAATCTTTGACTGTCTGCATAGACTTGGCCTTTTCTTCTTCTGCTTTGGTGCCAAACAGATTGTCCTTGTTCAAAGGAGCATCCAGTAATTTTGATTTGACATGGTCTAGCAAGGTCTGCTCCTTAAGCCAAGCATGCCTTCTAAGTACAGAATCTGTGACTGCTGCCCTGCAAGATGCTTCTAGGGCGTCAAACCCACATTGCAGCGTATGCTTGCTGACCTGGCTTGCAGAATGCATAAGCTCCTGTAATTCTTTATTTTCTGCACAGTCAGGAAGGGTAGATAATTTTTGCTTAATAAGTTCCATAGTATGCTGCTGGTATTTCAGCATGTAAAATTGACAATTCAATGCTCTAATGGCGAGAGTCGCAGAGGTGTATACTTTCTTACCCCATCTGTCTAAAGCTCTGGAATCCCTGTCTGAAGGAGTGGGATTCTTAGCTGTAGTTGCTTTTATTCCTTTAGGCCCTTGGGAGATGACCTCTGGGTCAGCAGTAGGATTTTTGAAAATAAATTTGTGAGAGTCAGAGACTCTGCGGTACCTGGCTGGTTTCCTTGGAGCAGGGGGTAAAGTATCAGGAGTTAGACTGGATTCCATGAAGACATCATCCACAACATCCGGAACAGGAGGGATAGCCAAGGGTCTGTGCTGTAGGAAAACTAAAAATTCCCTGAGTCTCTTTTTTGACTGAGGATAATCCTGGCATTCCCAGTGAAAATGTTCTCTCAAAGTATGTAGGGTTTCACCAAAAGAAAAATCCTCTGCAGGGGAAGCAGAAGGAATGGATTCATCTGCATATGAATCCTCGTAGGCAGATAAAGGCATGTCTTCATATTCAGAAATCTCAGAGTCATCGGACTCTTGGTCAGTTAAAGCTGTTGGGGACAGGTCTCTTTTTCATTTAGCAGGGGAAGGCTGGCTTCCCCTAATCAGCATAACCAGGTCTTCTGCCATTTTAAGCAGCTGAGATTGTGGCAAGGAAGCATATGCTTGTGTTTGTGTCATTGTTTTTTTAGGCATAGCTCGTACTCTTGGCCTTAGAAACACGGTAGTTTTAGAAAGAACTGTAGACGTGTAAGAAGTCATTGGTTTGTGTCGAACATCGGTAATGCGAAGAACTTCCTCAGAAGCCGGTGCCTGCACAGCAGCTCCAGACCCATCCAAGGTAGAGACATCCGCAGATTCCATAGTCAAAGAAGAGTCTTGCGGCGTACAGGACTCCGAACGGGTCTTGGTAGCTGCCTGCGAATCCATCAAAGCGGGCATCAGGGGCTGCAAAAGCGCCTCACTGAGTACCAGCAAACTGGCGACTAGCTTAACAGAAGCGTTGTCGACAGTTTTGGACCTGTGCAGTCTGTCTCTGTCTTTATCCTTACGTTTTTTCGGAAGATCGGTAGTCGGATGGCTTACGAAGCCATTTTGGAATACGGAGATCGAGAACGAAAGTATTTAGCTGCAATAAGGGCCCGACAACGAATAGTTTAATTTAGGCATTGAACAACACAAAACCGACAGAGAGGTACATTGTGGTCTGGGCCTAAACAGGTGACGCAGTAAGAATGGAAATCTCGGTGTGGTATTTGCTTTCCACAGGCGAGACAATTGTTAACTTTTTCTGACATCAGTTAGAGCAAGAAAAAAGGATCCCCAATGGGGTACTTAGCTTTAGAAAACTTCAGAATGATTCAATTTTGGAAACAAAAACCCAGGTAGCAGCTGACTGGCACTCATGCAAACTGCTTCTGCTTTGGGCTCCTCAGCAAGAAAGACTGGTGTAATGGCATCTGCTGCCTGTTTTTATACCCCTGACGACCTGACGTCAGTCCTGAAGTGACAGCAACCAACGCAGAAATACTAAGTCTCTGGTATTCAGACAGACTGCGAGCTACCTGCAGGCAGATAACCCAAGTGGGATGACTGCAACAGTGAAACAGAAAGAACATCTAAGGTGGATGCCATGGTGGCAGGGGTGACAGGCTGCACAGCAGTGGGTACCAATGCTGGCTTGGCAAGTCTGGGGCAATCAGGATTGTCCTCGGTTTTTCCTCCCGTATTTTGAGCAGTACCCTTGAAATGAGTGGTAGAGGGGGAAATGCATAGACTGACAGGTTTACCCACTGGAAGGATAGAGTATCCACTTTCCAGGCCTTGCTGTGAGTTCCCTGGTGCAGTATTTTCTGAGCTGATGATTGGATTGGGAGGCAAGGAGGTCAGCCTTCGGGGTGCCCCATTTCTGGGTTACAAGGGCAAAGGTTCTTTGGTCTAGCTGCCACTCTTGTGGGTCCAGCAGATTTCTGCTTAAGTTGTCTGCCAGAGACTTTAGAGAACCTGGCAAGAATTGTGCTAACAGGTGTAGTTGCATGGCTGAGGTCATGTGCCAAAGAGTCATGGTGAGCCTGCAGAGAGGATAAGAGTGGGTCCCTCCCTGCTTGTTGATATACCACATCACTGTGGTGTTGCCTGTTTTGATCAGTAGAGGCTCCGGGGAGAGTAGGGCTCTGAAAGCTGTCAGAGTGTGCTGAACAGCTAACATCTCTTTTTGGTTGATGTGCAGATGTATTTGATTTGGGCTCCATTGGCCCTGAATGCACCTGCCATCCAGGTGTAGCATGCTGCTGCCCACCAAAGAAAATCTTTCCTTAGACAATGTATCATTGGTATAAGAGTTTCCAGGTCTTGGGAGTGCTGACACCAGAGGCTTTTTAGTTGCCATTATAGTTTCCTCATATGCGATCTGGCATATGGAATGTGTAGAATGCAGGAAGCCATGAACCCCAGAGCTTACAGGATTTTCCTTGCGGATAACCAGGTCCTGGTGGTTAGCTGAGAGAAGTAGGCTGCCAGGTAGGATTGTTTTTCTGGTGTAAGGAATGCCATCTGGGATGCTGTGTCCAGGCTTGCTCCCAAGAATACAATTTTTTGAGTGGGTACTTGTTTGGATTTGTTTTCGTTGATAGTATACCCCAGGGAGGTCAGTAGGTCCTTTACAAAGGTCAGGTGCTTTAGCACCTTTTCCTGACTGTCTGCCTGAATCATGCAGTCGTCTAAGTATGGGTAAATTTGCATATTTCTTTGCAAAAAGCAATGGCTGGAGCTAGACAGTTTGTGAAAATTCTGCGAGCAGTAGATAAGCCAAAGGGAAGCACAGAGAACTGAAAGTGCAGTGATCCTGCCCTGAAATGTAGGTATTTCCTGCATGATTCCCTGATTGGTATGTGTAGGTAAGCCTCTTTTAGGTCTAGGGTGGCTAACCAAGCATCCTTGGAGAGCATAGATAGAAGCTGCTGGAGGGTGAGCATTCTGAATTTTGGAATCACCAGAAAGGTGTTTAGAATAGCTAGATCGAGGATGGGGGACCATATGCCCTCTTTTCTGGGTAACAGGAAGAGTCTGGAGTAGAAACCTTGGCCTATCTGTTCTGCAGGAACATGCTCTATTGCCCTCACAGAGAGCAGGGAAAGGACTTGCTTTTTGGCCTCTGCCCACTGCTCTGGGGGAAGATCTGGGAACCCTTTTAGGGTTGGTAGAGTGTGGAAATAAAATTTGTATCCCTGGGACACAATGTTGAGAACCCAGCGGTCATTGGTAATGGTGACCCAGGTGCTTGCATGGAAGGAGAGTTTTCCTCCTCGGGGCAAGAGTAGGTGGGCAGAGGTAGGAGTGGAAGTGTAAAGTCATTGTGAATTCTTACCATGAGGGGGTGGCTTTGCACTCCCCTAGTTTTGAAGAGGAGGAACTCCATTGCTTAGATCTCTGCATTCCCCGGGGCTGTTGTCTGGGGGTCCTGCTTCCCCTGGGTCTGGGCTGAGCTGACCTGGAGGGAGCAGGAAAGGACCAGTGCTTGGAGGGGCAATGCCTACTGAACCTCGGTGGCTGGTCCTGTAAGAAGTGTTTAACTGTCTGCATAGATTTACCTTTTTCTTCCATCTTTTTTAAGACCTCTTCTGCCTTGGTGCCAAATAAGTTGTCTTTGTGCAAGGGTGCATCCAATAATTTGGATTTGACATGGTCTTGCAAGGGCTATTCCTTAAGCCAAGCATGCCTTCTAAGGACAGAACCAGTGACTGCTGCCCTGCAAGATGCTTCTAGGGCGTCAAAACCACATTGTAAGGTGTGCTTAGTTACTTGACTTGCAGAATCCATTAACTCTTGTAACTCTTTATTTTCTGCACAAGCAGGAAAAGAAGAGATTTTTTGTTTGAGAAGTTTCATGGTATGTTTCTGATATTTCAGTATATGGAACTGACAGTTTAGTGCTCTAATATCAAGAGTAGCAGAGGTGTATACTTTTTTACCTTATCTGTCTAATGCTTGGGAATCCCTATCTGAGGTGGTGGGATTCTTAGCTGAAATTGCTTTGATTCGTTTAGGTCCTTGAGAGATGACCTCAGGGTCAGCAGTAGGAATTTTGAAAATAAATTTGTGAGAGTCAGGGACTCTATAGTACCTGTCAGGTTTCCTGTGAGCAGGAGGGAGGGTGTCAGGAGTCAGACTGGATTCCATAAAAACATCATTCACAACATCCACGACAGGAGGAATGGCCAGAGGTCTGTGGTGTGGAAGATCTAAGAATTCCCGGAGTCTCTTTTTTGACTGAGGGTAGTCCTGACATTCACATTGGAAATGCTCCCATAACGTATGTAGGGTTTCCCCAAAGGAAAAGTCCTTGGGTGGAGAGGCTGAAGGGATGGATTCCTCTGCATCAGAATCCTCATAAGCAGAGAGGGGTTGCATATCTTCATATTCAGATGCATCAGAGTCATCGGACTCCTGTTCAGATAAAACTACTGGGGACACATCTCTTTTTCTTTTGGAAGGGGTAGCCTGGCTTCCCCTGATAAGCATTATAAGGTCTTCTGCCATTTTAAGCATTTGAGACTGAGGCAAGGAAGCAGGTGCCTGAGCTTGGGTCATCTTTTTTTGGATGTGGTTTGTATCCTGGGCCTTAGAAACTCGGTAGTTTTCAAAAGAACTGCAGACATGAAAGAGGTCATCGGTCTGTGTCGAGTATCGGTAGTGCGAAGTACTTCCTCGGAAGCAGGTGCCTGCTCAGCAGCTCCAGACCCATCCAAGGTAGAACCATCCACAAGATCCTTAGTCGAAGAAGAGTCTCGCGGCATACCAGACACAGAAAGGGTCTCAGTAGTGGCCTGCAAATCCACAGAAGTGGGCATCAGAGGCTGCAAAAGCGGCTCACTGAGGAACGGAGAACTGACGACTAGCTTAACGGAAGCATCATTGGTAGTTTTGGACCTGTGCGGCCTGTCTCTGTCTTTATCCTTACATTTTTTTTTGAAAGATCTGTTGTCGGATGGCTTACTGAAGCCATATCAGAATTCGAACACTGAGAGTGAAAATATTTAGCTACAATAAGGGCCTGATGACGTATAGTTCTGGCGCTGAACAAAGCACAAAAGCGACAGCGAGGGACATCGTGGTTTGGGCCTAAGCAAGTGACACAGTAAGAATGAATGTCTCTGTGTGGTATTTGCTTCCCACAGGCGAGACAATTGTTAACTTTTTCTGACATCAGTTAGAGTAACAAAAAAGGATCCCAATGGGGTACTTTCCTTTAGAAGACTTCAACTTCAGTTCGGAAATGAAAAAACTCAGGTAGCGGCCAACCATCACTCATGCAAACTGCTTCTGCTTCCGGCTCCTCGGCAAGAAAGACTGATGTAATGGCGTCGGTTGCCTTATTTTTTACCACTGACAACCTGACGTGAGACCTGGAGCGACAGCAACCGACACAGAAATACTAAGCCTCTGGTATTTGGGCTGCCTGAGGGCTACCCTGGCAGGGATAACCCAAATGTGATGACTGCAACAGTGAAACACGAAGAACATCATAAATTATGACTTGAAGCAAACAGTCAAATCACAAAAGATGACACCAGCAATAAAGACTGTAGGACAACAATGTAAACACCTTTAATAAATTATTGCATTGTAGATACATGTACATATACAATAGAAAAGAAAACAAACCATAGCAAAAATATTTCATTTTCATCATTATGCATATATGTTTTATTTATTACAATTAACATTCACTCCAACATTACATAAATTTGCTCAATTTCCTGCTTTCCCTTAAACTTCACATCTTCTTCCCCTCCTCCTGAACATTGTTCTGTGTGTGTGTTCTTCACATTAAGTTCATTTAGTTTTATGTAACTTGCTTCTGCCTTTTTGTAAATATCCTATCTTCAGTTCTTTTCTCGCCTTTAAAATATTCAGTTGGTTTAGATTTTGATTTCCATTTTCTAGTAATTTTTTTTTTTTTTTTTTGGTAGCCAATATCATTGTTTTTTGAGCAGCCAATAGTATTAAGCTTAGTAAGGCTATGCCATGTCTGAGCAATTCAGAATATATATCTTATTTCAAAAGAATAATTTCCATAGTTACAACCATTTGCTCTACCAATATTTCTGACAAAATACTCCACAGGAAAATTTTAACATCCGCCAACTCATTACATTTCCAACACCATGGTCCCCATTACCTCTCTCTGTCTCATCACATCTCCAATATTTGATAGCTACATATGGAAATTTTCTCTGAAGTCTGCTTGAGGTATAAAAATACCTATGCAAATACTTCCAAGAAAAAATGTTAAACCTTCTGGACTTCATTGCATACTTGAGAGCAACACTGATGTCCTCCCATTTTTCTTTTGCATACTGCCTTTCCATTTTCGCTTTCTAATCTTTTCTAACCTCCTGGCCTGATTCTTATAGTTATCGTGCAGTATTATATATGCCTTACCAATTATCCCTTTTTAAAAAGCAGCTTCTGTAATAGTTTCAGTTAAAAACTCTTCCAGAGCTGATCTTTCACTTAGCACCCCCCTATCCCTGGTAGGGAAGACAGTCTCTAGTATGCAGTCCAAACAACTTTTTGGACTCATACAACTCTATTACCTTTCTCTCTCTCCCTAGTTACTTGTTCCCAATACCTTTTCTCCAGAAAATTCCAGCCTCCTTATACCCGTTTTATATATCCATACCGTACGTGTAGTCATTCCTGTTGATCAAATCTTCTGTCTCCACTACTGTGCTGCCATAGTTCTTAGAATACTTCCTTTCACATTATGAATATAATGTTCTTCATGATTGTTATTATTCTCCTTAAGGACCTGCAGCCAAAATCCTACTCTTTCCTTACTTTTCAACCCCCCCCCCCAGTTTCATCAAAGAAGGGCAACAATTTAAGCTATTATGCATCTAACAAGGTCAGAAGTCAATGTGGGAATGCAGACCAACATTTTATGCCCCAGTCAGAATACCCTCATCTTTATCATTCATGTAATCATGTAATTCATCTTTGAGATGTAGAACCTGTTCTATATGCATCTTCACTTAAAGCTTAACTGTATCTTTTCTTTCTTATATTTCAAAGGAGCAGTAAAAGGCTGTATATGCAGCAACTGTCTGACACTTGTAGCAACGTAGCAACAAAACTTTCCTATGTCAGAAAAGACACCAGGTGAGTATTGACTTTATAAACCTCATTCTCTCGTCTCATCTAATGGCCACCAAATTTATGTCTGCAGAAAAGGTTCAACCCTCTGTTTTAGAAGGTATTAGGTATCAGCAGCCATTTAACCATCTCTTCCAGATTCCTGTCAGCTCTGTAAATGAACTAATTATCTACTATAAAAAGAGAAGTCAGAGAGTGAGCCACTGACAGAGCAATACTGTCAGCTGCCCAGCTCCCTATATATAAGATATTCTCTGCTTGATTAAAATTTTCTGACTTTCCACTGGGTCTGTTTCTGAAAAAGGCAAACTTTCTTGACTGTTCTTCCAACCCTCTGTGGACCGTTATGGCTTACCATTCATGTATTCAACAAATCAAAGAAATGGGAAAAATCTCTTCCATGAAAGACTTCATGCCAAGTCCGAGTACTACCCCAATACAATGTTGTACTATACGTAGTAAAATAATGCACAATTTAGTTGTAGGACAGTCCCTTCTACCCTCATGCAAACATACAATCTCCAGTTTATCTTCCAAGTATGCTGTACCAATATTTACTGACTCTAATTAAGTTACCATACTTCCAAATGAAAGTAGTGTTTATATGCATTTTGCATTCACCCAAATATCACATTTTTGAATCCATAACTGAGTACAGTAGCTGATTCAGCAGAGTCTACAACCATGGAATGTGTCTCCCTATTATCAACTGCAAACACAGGTCATACATTACAACCCATAAATATTTCATATTGTACAGGCACATATCTAAATGGGCAATTTTTATCTGTGTCCAAATTCAGAATACTTAAGTTCTAATTTTCACACACTGACTGCATAGAACAGTCTTAAAAATTCCACCATTTTTGAGCACGGTCCTTTGAGTTGCACAGTCTCCAATACTTTGAGACAGCTCACCTGCTACCAGCATATTTCTTACCTAGGTCTATTAGTCTGCAAAGGTTGGATTACTGTGACTCATTCATTAATGGCTGGATGGAGGTAGATTTCTCATGAAAATTGCCATACAACGGCCTCCTTAACATGGGGTATGGATTCCCCTCTGGTGTTAATCATTTCTGTCAGGTAGGTTAGGTCAAACACTTGAGACAGAGTTTCTGCATATGAAGCACAAGCCCATACAACTTGAGAGTGAGCTGGTGCATCTGAACCACAAGCCCAGACATTAAATCTTTGGGCATGGACAGCTGAGGTAAACCTCTCAAATGAGCATCACTGCCATTATTTTCTTGTAGTAATTGGCCAGGGCATGCTCCAAATCAAAAATAAAAATGGGGCTATTAGTGTAGCCCACATGGCAACTGGCCAACCTTCTTTTTCAGCTGCTTTCTAAAGGTTAGCACATTCAACATTAGCAGTGGGAATAATTTTCTTTCAGATACAGCAAATTTGTATTGGCTATGACCTGGGGGGGTGCATCCTGGTTATATTTTGTCTGAGATGTGGATTGCGCAGAAAGGATCACTGTGTGATTTCCTAGTGGCAGACTAGTTTAAAACGGTTTAATTTCACCTGTATATAAGCCTCACACTGCACAAACTGGGATTAGTGGTGCCTTGTATACACACAAATGCCAAGAAAAAAGAAGTTATGTCTTACCATAACGTTCCATCTGTGTTGTTCATCTTCTTTCATTCATCACTGATGGGTTCGGTTCCGAGCCCTTGGAACCAAGTCGGCCTATTACAAAGCTCGTGCCAGCCAAAAAAACTCTCGAGCTAAGTCTCTACCCAGAATGTTCTTCTCCCTGTTACCTCAGATCAAGTTTACTAAAAAAGGAAGTAAAGCCAAGGCCACTTCTACGCAAGTACCCTAGTGCACCACTTAGACCCAAAGCATCCCTCAAGAGCCTTTGGAAGGGGAAGGAGGATGGGAAGTGATGAATGAAAGAAGATGAACAACACAGATGAAATATTATGGGAAGACATAACTTCTTTATCTGATGTTGTTAATCTTCTTTCCATTTATCACTGATGGGACAGAATCCCAAGCTACTTTGAGGTCCACAGGTGGCCCTTATGGGAGAACATTCCTGAGTACCATTGAGCCGAAGGCAGCTCTCCCCCTGGAGACCAGATCCAATTTGTAATGATTGATAAAGGTATGCGGCTTAGCCCAAGTAGCTGCTGCGCAGATGTCATTCATGGATGCCCTGGTGTGGAATGCTATAGAAGTTGCCATATATCTAGTGGAGTGGGCTTTAACTTTTGGCATGGATTCATTATGGAGGGAATAGGTGACACGTATGCAGTCCCTTAGCCATTTTGATAATGTATCCTTGGAAACAGCCTCTCCCATTTTGGGTCCCAAAAAGGAGATGAAAAGCTGTTCAGATTTACGGATATGTTTGGTCCTGTCTAGGTAAAATCTTAATTGTCTACATACGTCTAAGGTGTGAAGGCAATACTCTCCTCTATTGGCAAAATTCGGAAAAAACACAGGTAGAAAAATGGACTGGTTAATAAAGAATTCAGAAACAACTTTGGGAAGAAAGGATGGGTTCATCCAAAGTAACACTCTGTCTTTATAAAAAAACAGATAGGGCCTCTTGATACACAATGCCTGCAGCTCTGAAACTCTTCTGGCAGAGGGAATGGCTACCAGGAACAAAGATTTCCGAGACAAAAACTTTAGGTTACAGCTGCAGGCTCAAAGGGCTTTTGAGTCAAAGACTGGAGTACTAAAGTGAGGTTCAATGGTTCTACGGGTTGTCTGAGAGCAGGCCTGAGATGAGAGGTCCCTTTGAGGAAAGCCTTGCAGAGGCATAATGAGATAAGAGGGGCGCCATCTATACCACTGTGGAAGTTGGAAATTGCTACTAGATGTATACGTACTGTAGAGGCAGAGGCTCCATTATCAAAAAACTTAGCCAAGTATTGAAGCACTGCAGTAACTGGAGCCAAATATGGGTCTAGCATGTTATCCTTGGACCAGATGGAGAACCTTTTCTATTTATCCTGATATAGTCTTCTGGTGGATGGTTTGTGAGAGGCCAGAACGATGTCTGGAACAGGTGAGGAGAAGATTAGCCTGCCTGCCGACTAGCGGAAGTGGAGAAACCAAGCTGTCAGCTTGAGAGAGGACAGGTTCAGGTGACTCAACCCTTGGGGTTGAGTGATCAGATCTGGTAGAGAGTCCTGAATCCATGGCGGGAACACTAGGTGAGGCCAAAGAAAGAAGAACCAAACTTATCGAGGCCAGAATGAGGCTATGAGAATCACCTTGCATCTCAACCAAAGAGCTTTCTTTAGAAATTGTGGGATCAGATGAATGGAAGAATAGGCATAGAGAAGTCCTGTGGGCCAATTGTGGATCACAGCATCCCTCGGTGACTCCCCCTCTAGGGGAAGTAGGGTGAAGTAGCTGCTGCACTTGGTGTTTGATGAGGAGGCGAAAAGATCGAAGCAAGGCTGGCCCCAGTGGCTGAAGATTACAGATGCCACCTCAGGGTTGAGGGACCACTTGTGGGGCATGGGGATGCATCTGCTCAGTTTGTCTGCAATCACGTTGGAGCTCCCCGGGAAATGCATTGCTATCAGAAAGTGGTTGGAAGCCATCGCCCACTGTCAGATTCTCATGGCTTCTCGACAAAGGGGGTAGGACTTGGTTCCTCCTTCCTTGATGATGTACCAGACCACTGACATATTGTCTGATTGGATTGCAGTTGTCCCAGAGGGGAGAGCCACATGGAATGCCTGCAACGCTAACAGCACGGCTCTCAGTTCTAAGACATTGATATGCAGGTGGGCCTCTGAGGTGGACCATGTGCCATGGACAGTCTTTCCCTGAAAATGGCTTCCCCACCCGATCAGGGAAGCATCTGTGGTCACAATGGCTGTGGGCTGGGAGGGTTGAAAAGGGCGGCTCCAAAGATCTACGTCTGGCCTTATCCACCAAAGCAGGTCCTGCTAGCAGGAGATGGTTATTCAAATCTTGTAGTCCAGGGGATGACAGTTTGGGAACCATTGACACAGAAGGAGCTACTGCAGAATTCACATATGTAGCTTTGCTAGAGGCACTATTGGAATTGACACAGCCATAGAACCTAGGGCTTGGAGAACTTGTCTTGCAGGGGCTGATGTTTGAAAAAGAATCACTCGGATTTGAAGCCTCACTCGATAGAGTCTGTGAAGAGGGAGTGATACCAGACAGGACTAAGTATTGAACACTGCTCCAATGAACTCTATTTGTTGTGTAGAGATAAGATTTGATTTCTCCCAATGTATCGTTATTCCCAACAATTTTGCCAGAGAGAGAGTATGTTGTAGCGCAGTTACCAAAAGATGCTTGGTGGGGGCGGTAAGAAGCCAGTCATCTAGATATGGAAACACCCAGAATCATTTTAGTCTCAAGTGAGCTGTTACCACTGCCATGCATTTCGTGAACACTGTGGGGGCTGTAGAGACACCGAATGGCAGGGCACGGAATTGGTAATGACTGGCTCCTAGCTGGAAGTGAAGCAGACTCATGGAGTGCTTGTCCATCTTGATGTGGTAATATGCATCTCAGAGATCTATAGAGTACATCCAATTACCTTCTTTTAAAAAGGGAAGGATGGACTGAATCATGATCATCCAGAATTTGGTGTGGGTGACGGACTTGTTTAAGTTGCTGAGATCCAAAATGGGTCTCCAGTCCCCTGTCTTTTTTGGCTCCAAGAAGAATGTCAAGTAAAATCCGGATCCACACTAGTCTGGTGGGACTGGTTGGATGACTCTTTTTTGAGACAGCTTTATAATCTCTGAAGCTGCTTCTTCCCTTTGACTAGGTGGAACATCAGGAAGTTTTCTTTGAAATTTTGGCTGACAAGAAAGGGGAATGGTGTAACCTCTGGTAATAATATTCTGCACCCAATAATCGGTGGTGATACAGTGCCAGACAGCTTGGTGCAGAGAGAAATGAGGTAAGCAATCGGGCTACCTCTCAGGGGTGCTGATAAGGCTGTCCAGAGGAGGAGTCCCTGCCTGGAGCCTTGGTTGCAAGGACCCCTCTGCCTCTATAGGGGCGTCTTCCGGAATTGTTACCCCCTCTGCCTCTGGGAGTATCATCATCACATGTGGCATGGAAAGGACACTGAGATTTCTTATGCCACATTTTCCCACTCCTCTGATTCCTGGATTAGGTAAGTTGAGGGCTGGAAAAACATAGGCCTAGGGCAGACTGGGTTTTCTGTCTTGCTCGCACCTGGCTATCGTGTCCTTCACTTTGGAGCCAAAGAGGGATGAAGCTTTGATGGGAGCATTTAGAAAGGAAGACTTGAAGGGGTCCGTGGGGTCACAGATGTGCATCCAGGCATCACATCTCATAACAATACCTGAACCCACTGCTCTAGCCGCTCCTTCGGTCACGTGTGAGAGCAACAATATGGACAAGTTGGATACTGATTCCAGGGTTGCTAGCTATGAGGTCACTTTGTTCCTGACCTCATCAGACAAATGTCCCGTGAGTGTCCCAGAGAGTTCGGAGATCAAGTCCCTCTGAAGCCTCATAAAATGTGCCAAATAATTCAGGGACCATATAGTAAAGGTCCCTGATGCAAAAGCATGCTTCCCAAGTCTGTCCACCACCCGGGGCTCCCTGTTGGGTGAATGGACAGCGGGACTTTCCTCAGCCAAGTCCTTTTTCATGGCCACCGCCACCACCATAGCATCAACTGGTAACCCTTTGGACCAGTGCAGATTCTCAACAGGAGGGGACATAATTTTGTCTGCATGATGAGCTGGACAAGCTTGTTAGCAGGCGGGGTCACCCAAGAGGTAGACAGCTGGGCACGAAAAGCCTAGACTAACACGGACTCCTCAGATGAAGGGTTGAATGGCTTCCAGTCTCCACTCTGTTTTAACATCTCCAGGATGTCTCTGAAGGAGACATCATCAGGAGGTGACCATGGGGACCCTTCGCCGTCATCATAATCCGTGTCTTCTGTTAGGGACTCCTCAGGCAAGTCCACGTGCTTCCTCTTGCACATTTTCTTTTGAGGGGGCTCCTCAGTGAGGGGTCTCTGAGATGGACTCAGAAGAGTGAGTACCCTGAACAGGGGTGTGCTGCGGCTTCTTTGCCTGGTGTTTTAGGGGGGTGGTCTGTGACAGCTGCAGCTCAGGGGCGAAAACTGGGGTTCCGACATCATAGCAGTGCTACCAGAAGCAAGAGCCCTTTCCACTGTGTGGAAGGCAGGCCCGCCCAAAGAGGGATGGGAGCCCGGAAATGAGAAAGACAACCTCGGGAACCAGAGTCACACCCCACTCTGACAGACCCACCCCCACAGGTGGAGCCTCAAGCAAGATCAGCGCGGACGCAGCTATTGGTGCCGAGGAGGGAACAGAGGAGAAAGTCGGCACAGTAGCCCAGGCCGACGCGCCCATCCCCCAATCCCCAGATTGAGGAAGGACCGGTTCGGCATGAACCGAAGACCAAGGGGACAAACTTGGAGCCAGAGTGAGGTGCACCATAGGCACCGAGGTGATGGGTTCCAAGAAGGATGTCTGAACAGAAGTCTTTGGAACCGAGATGTTCAAAGAAGGAGCGTAAGATGCAGTCCTTGAATAAGGCAACCCAAGTCCAGCAGGTGGATGGGTTTTAGAAAGTGATGGAATCCCCCTGGCCACCAACAGCTGGTCCACAAGATGCACCATGTCATGTTCCAAAAGGTTCCTGGTGGATCTAGTGGATACTCCAGACGGGGAGTCAGGATGTTCGAGAAATGGGCTATATGCCTGGCCCAGATATGGGTCTACTGAGGGAGAGTATTAGGTCCATAGTGCAAGGTCTGCTGGCACTGAAGTCTCTACTTTCGAGACCAGAAGCAAAGGGGTCAGATCCAGTGAGGTCGGTACAAAGCTCGGTGCCAAAGCGGTCGGTTACAAAATGAAAACTGAAGTCGAAGTCGAAGGTGCACCCTGAGCCAAAGTAGCTACAGGTGCCGAAGTCGAAATAGGCATAGTAAGATCTATGATCGATGCTGGAGGCAGGGCGTATGCCATAATAGGTGTCGGTATCAAAGGTTTTGAGACGGTCGGAGTCGAGGAGGGCGGAGTCAAAGAGGCAGATTTATGCTCTGACGATAATTTGGGGACCTTAGATTTCCCAGGTTTGCTCTGATCACCCGTTGGTGAAGAAAGAACAGAATGGGATCTCTTTTTGTCCTTAGGAGGAGGGGTTGAGACCTCCATCGCAGAAATGGCTTCAGAGAAGAGAGACTTGAGTAACCCCTTCAGAATGAGTTTATTTTTGCGCTCATTAAGAGTGCTTTGGCTGAAACTTTGACAAATATCACATGGAGGCTGCACTGAAAGGTGGGTCACTACCAAACAGTATTCACAGTCATCATGCAAGTCACTGTTAGGTAACCTGCCCTTACAAGAAGTACAATGCTTAAAGCCAGAGGTACCTTTCTTATCCGACATTTTAATAGAAAAGGACACCACATCTAACTGTATAATCCAACAATAATGAAGTCACTCGGTTCAAAAATCACAAGAAAATCACAAGAAAAACACCAATATTACAACGCACTGTATGAAGAGAAGAAAGGGAAACACCTGAATAAAGATAAAAGCTAACAGGTTAAGCATGAGAAAACTATACCAGCTATGGTACTGAAGAAATACCACAAGAGTAAGGGAAAAGGCTGTACCAACAATGGTACTTAAAGTTTACCAATGGTAACAATGGGTAGAGTGGAAAAAATATGGTTAGACCGAAGAAAAGACACTAGTAATATTAAAGGTTTAGCAAAATATGAAGATATCCAAAAACCTTTACACAAATATCAAAAAAAGATTTTACTTAGTTGAGAGCAGAGCTGAAATGCGGCTTTACGGCTATGTGGCAAACGAGATCTCAGGTAACAGGAAGAAGGGCATTCTGGGTAGAGGCTTAGCTTGAGAGTTTTTTTGGCTGCTGCAAGCTTGGTAATAGGCAGACTCAGTTCTGAGGGCTCGGAACCGAACCCATCAGTGATGAATGGAAAGAAGATTAACAACATCAGATCTATTTTTTTCTGTAGACACCAGTCAGTGAAACAACCTAGGTCCCTGCTGCTGTGCGGTCAGAGCAGCTGCGCACTTCTGTAATGCAGGCAGTTCAGCTGAGCATTGAGCAGCGTCACCCCACTTTTCATCCCCGATCTTCTATAGAATAAGTCTCCTTGTTAATTCCAGACCAATAGCTGATCTAATTTGCCCTGTCACAAATTAGTCCTAAATAATTACCTGCTACTATGGACAGTCAGTTTCCCAACATTTCTCCAGCCAGCCTGTTTGACATGGGCATACTGAGGCAATGTAGCAATTGTCTCATGTATACTGACAACCACTTGCTCCTAAAGCAAACAAATACAGTATGTGAGAGATGTAACTACACCATGAAACTAGAATCAGTCCTCTCACATAACAATAAACAAGACATCAAACAGGCTGTCAGCCCATGCATCTCTCCACTCACACAAGATAAGGTCAAGACATACAAACCCACATATGCAGAGGTACTCACTAAGAGCCTGCTAAAAGACCAGAGACCTCCCAAGTGCAAACAACTTACACATACTGGTACATGAAGAGAATCTGCCACTGCAGATAACAACATACATATCAGTGTCTCAACACCTAAGCCCTTAAGGCAAAACACCTCAAAACCTAATGTTCTAGTCATAGGTGACTCACTAGTGAGACATACAGATGTCCCCCTCACCACACTGGGCAAGGAGAAGGTCACAGTCAGCTGCCTTTCAGGTGCCAGGATCATCAGTCAAATCACTCACACACTCCTGTCACTCAGCAACAATTACCATTATGACTTAGTCATAGTACATTGTTTGAGTGAATGACTTGAGCTGTACCTCTCTGGGCTATATGAAAAGAGATATGACTAAACTCTCAGATTATGTGTCTGAGTCAGGTATGCCCCTAGCCCTAAGCAGAATTCTGCCTTCACCATGATCCCACAATACAGACAAAAAAAATGACTGAGTTCAATAATTGGCTTAGCTTCTGGTGTCACTCCAGGGGGGATCCAGTATCTGACAGCCTGGAAAGACATAGTAGACAGACCACACTGCTTTGCCAGAGATGGCCATCACCTGTCTTCTCAAGGCTTTCGGATGCTGGTAACTTACCTCCCCATAGTGCCTTTTTTAGGCAAAGTCAAAACAACAAAACTTCCAAAGTAAAGAAATCCACTAGAGACAAACTCAGGGTCATGCTGCTTAATACTAGGAACCTAAACAGTAAACTGCACTCCCTGGAGGCACTCCTCTCCTTGGAAGATGCTGACATCTCTGCAGTCACTGAGACTTAGTTCAATGCCTCAGACGACATCCCAGCCGTACAAGGCTACAATGCCTTTCACACATTCAGACCTCAAATCAAGCATGAAAGAACCAAAGGTGGAAGCGTATCCATCTTCATTAAATCCAAATACATCTTGTCACTTGTAAAAACAATACAACTTTCTTGAGCTACTCCAGGTCCAAATAACTATAGGCAAAATACCCTACCACGTCATTACTAGCTACAGGTCCCACACCGTTAACCAGGAGAAGCACACCACCACCTACCTAGAGTCACTCAGTATACAGCCAAACATGTTGGTCGTGGGAGATTTCAACTATTATTCCATCGACTGGGTGACTTACACGAGCATAAACATGATCGCTCTGAGGTTCCTGGATTTTGTTATTTCAAATGCACTGGAACAGTTAGTCTGCACCCCCACAAGGGGAACAACTGTCCTAGACCTAGTGCTCACCAACATGGGGGGCCACTGCACTACCCCCTGTGTGTTGCCCTCCCTGGTAAGGTCAGACCATAAATCAGATTCATTTGAAGTAAAGATCAGACCTGACACCCACACAGGATAAAAAAAAAACTGAAAATTTTCTCCAAAGCAAACTATAACCTACTAAGCAATGGTATAGAAAGTTTCAAAGTCCCTGTTAACACAGCCAATAATGACACCTATGTAGAAGAGTACACAAATGCCCTATATAGCCACTTAAAGAAATGTATTGACTCCGCTGTACCTGACAGGAGTAAAACTAGGTCCTCTTGAAAAAACAAGCCACCTAGTGGACTGTAAGTATATATAAGTTATATAACAAAAGAAAGAAACTGATAGCTAAGAACAAGATGGAACTTACTCAACAGAGGAAGAATACCCTCCACAGCTTAAAAAAGCAAATCAGATATCTTGTAAAGTCCTCTAAGTCTAGTTACGAGACTAAATTAGCATCCTTAGCTAAAGACAACCATAAGACATTCTTTAGCTATGTCCAAAACCTAAAAGGGACTGCCCAGTTGTGTGCCAAACTTATAGTCAACAGTACCACTCACAAATGAACCTGAGAAAACTGCCAACCTAGTAACAAAAAGGCACAGCACCTGCTAGCTGACAAATTTGGCAATAACTTCACCCCCCGTCCCCACCAGCCGTACCCCAAAGCATTCCTGACACCAGTCCTCTTCCGAGTATCTCCAAAGAAGAGGTCATACAAGTGCTTTCCAAGGTCAAAACATGGTCTCTATGGGACCAGATAACATCTTAGATTGCTTACTAAAAAAGACTTAGTGGAACCACTTGGCACTCTAACCACAGCCTGAGCACTGGCTTTGTTCTGGCAGAGTGGAGAACTGCAACAGTAATCCCCTTGCACAAAGGGGGTCCATCAACTGACCCAGGAAACTATCGACCCATACGCCTAACCAGCCTTTTCTGCAAGGCCATGGAAAGAATCATCATGGATCTTATCAACAATGACACAGGCGACCTTCAAACTCTCGACCTGACCCAGTTCGGTTTCATCAAGGGTAGATCTTGCTTATAAAAGCTGGTGGACTTCTTTGAGAATGTCACCAAAGGCCTGGATGAGGGCAAAGCAGTAAATGCCACCTATTTTAATTTAGCTTTTGACACAATCCCCTACTTAGGGATCACTGAGAAACTCTCCCAGCTGGGCATTAATCCATACATCACTAGATGGGTAACCAACTGGCTCACCAACAGAACGTACACTGTCAAAATTCGGGAGTCCACCTCTACCAGTAGGCCAGTTACCAGTGGGATACCAAAAGGATCTGTGCTGGGTCCTCTACTGTTTGGAATCTATTTCTCTGAGGCTCAAGCAAAAGTAGAAGGCCTGTGGCTTACCAAGTTTACAGAAGACTGCAAACTGAGCATAATCATTTAGTCCCCCAACAATGTAAACTTATTACAGAAGGCATTGACACAGACAAATAATTGGTGCCAAAGTAGCAAACTAAATCTAACTGAAAAAACATGCCTCATTACCCCCTAGGCAAAGAAGTATCCCCTGCTAATTATGATACAGATAACACCCATCTAAGCTCAAACCAAGTGGTAACACAGGTTGATAGCAATCTAAACTTCAATCACCATGTCTCCATACTAGTAAGGAAATCCTTCTACACTGAGCATCTCATGACTAAGGAGGTTGTACTCTGCTGTACTTGACCCTTATTAGACCATTAATTGAGTGCAATGATCCTTTCTGTATGTATCGCACCAGACACCTGCAGCAACTGGAGAGACCACAGAGGTTTCTAACCAAGAGAATCCAGGGCCTCCAAAACGTGACTTACATGAAATGACTGAAAGCCATGTCACTGTAGTCTGTATCATACAGGCTGCTGAGAGGTGACGTGTCTGGCCTACAGAGCAGTGTCTGACTCTGCCCTAATGGAAATGGTGCATATCTGCAAAACAGGTCTCACTTGCTCCAGGGACCTCAACCTAGCTTGTAACATTAACAAAATATGTTGGAGAGACAGATATATCTCCCAGAGATTGCCACTCCTCTGGAATAAGCTCCCACTTCACATGAAGTAGAGCTCCTCAATGACCTTATTTAAGTGCAACCTTGACAAACAGATGGGTGACCATAAATTCACCCTGGGGGGTGGCACCTATGTCTCTCATGGACAGGGGTAGTCACTGCTGATCATAGAATCATTCTGTTAACAAAGACCATCTAACTATGGTCAGTTAAGGTCCACATGTTTTTTACATGGCTAGGCTTGTAAAGGCCCTACGGCCATTAGCCTAGTAACCTCCTATGAACATATGAACTAGATCAGGGAGTATTTTAGATGGTCTTTAGCATCTCCATTATGAGTAACGAAGTGTTAGTTCTTTGGGCACACTTTATTTATTTATTTATTTATTTTACATTTGTTAACCGGGATGGTCCGACTGGATACATATCCTTTTTCAGCGGAGGCCCGGGGAGAAAAGCTCCAACAGAGTTTCATTGATAATTAGGTACAGTAAATGAGCTGAAAGAACTTAACAAAAACATAGGCTATTTACATACAAGTACAAGACTGCCATTACTATTTCTGAGATTACTACAAATGTAACATTAATAACATATTAGCAAGGACGGTAGGCAGTATAATGACATAGAGTAAGACAGGATACATATTTCTTTATCACAGTATACAAAGTACTTATCATCTTAGCTAGTTGTTTATGTTTTAGTTAATGGCACAGAGCTAGTCTGGGTTTGAGCAAGGACATAGCCAGTGTGACTTGAAGTGGAGTTTTAGACTATTTTTGAATTGACTTAGAGAAGTGGCAAGCGTGATGTTATTTGGGAGAGAGTTCCATATTTTACCAGTGGTGTTGGCAAATAGCGTGTCACCACCTAGGTTGAGAGATTTAGTTGTTTGGACAAGGAGTCTGTTTGCTGAGTGAAGGCAGCTTAGATTGGAGTAGGGAGTCATTAAGTTTTTTAGTGCTGGGGTATTCTCAGGTTGTTTAAGGATTTTGAAGGCCTCTATGAGTTGGGACTGGTGAAGAAGGTGTGGGAATTCTATCCATCCAAGCTTTTTCAGGTTAGTACAGTGGTGTGTTCTGTAGGGTAGGCCTGTAACGAACCTGGCAATGTAATTATAGCAGGATGAGATCTTGGCCAGATCAGATTTGTTAAGGTGAGTGAGGACAGGAGAGGCATATAGTAGGGTAGAGAGAAGGTGTGAACGGGCTGTGGCTGCCCTGGCATTCGGGGTAAGGAAGGCTTTAATTCTATATAGGGTCCCAAGTTTCTTGTTGACTGACTTAATGGCTTGGTTGATATGTATATCAAATCTGAGTTTATTGTCAATGTTTACTCCTAATAGCTTTGTATAGGTGTCTGGGGAGATGATGGTCCCATTATTGGATTTTATAGTGAAGTTTTCAGTCGGAGATCTATTGGTTGGGTAGAAGAGAAGTAACTTGGTTTTGTTTGGATTTAAGATCAGGAGATGGTTGGCAAGCCAGTTTTCGACTTTGGTGAAGCTATGTTGGGTGGTAGTTAGTAGATTTGCAAGAGAGGCATTGGAACATATTATAGTCGAGTCATCTGCATATTGAATGCAGGTGGCTTCAGGGATGACTGTTTGGATGTCGTTTATGAAGACTGAAAAGAGGAGAGGTCCTAATATGGAACCTTGAGGAACTCCTATGGTATTTGGTAGTAGGCAGGAGAGCTTGTTTTGCCACATTACTGCTTGTTGTCTCCCAGTGAGGTAAGCTTGAAACCATTCAAGGGCTGGAGTATCTAGATACAGGGTTTTTAAAGTATATAGAAGTAACTGATGGTTTACCATATCGAAGGCTTTCAATAGGTCCAGGAAGAGAGCAGAGGATATTTTTTTATTATTCCGGTTAAGATTAATGTTTTCAGTAAAAGAGAGGAGGGCAGTGGTTGTACTATGATGGGGTCTGAATCCATGTTGAGAGTCTGTGAGTAGTTTATTTTGGGTTAGATAGAGCATTAGTTGGTTGTGCATGCACTTTTCCATAATTTTGGCAAGTGGTGATAGTATGGCTATAGGTCTATAGTTGGATAGTTCTGTGAATGAACCTCCTTTGTGGAGTGGAATAACATAGGATATTTTCCAAATTGAGGGGATTGAGGCCTCGGTTATGGTTCTGTTAATTAGGATTGAGATAGGCTACGACATCTGCAGCAATTTGCAGGTATTCAGCCGGCAGAAGATCGGCTGAAAGGGTGGTTGGCTTCAGTTTTTTTCAAAAGGGATCTGATAAAGGATGTGGACACTGGCTGGAAGTTAAAAGAGAGTGGTGAGTCGGGTATAGTGTTTATAGAAGTGTGGGGAGGAGAAAGTTGGTTAGCTAATGACTGGATGGTTTCTGTGAAGAAAGTATTGAATGAATTGGCTATATCTTCTTGGCTCTTGTCAGATAATGTTCCTGGGGTCGGAGTAGTGGATTTGCCTGGTTGGAGAAGTTTATTTATGCCTGCCCAGTACTTTTGAGGGTTATTCTGATGTTTATGTTGCAGATTGTAGAAGTAATTTTTCTTATCTAGTATGATGGCTTTTAGTCTCATTTCTAAGTTGTTGGAATTTGATATGATCTAGGGTAGTTTGGTAGTGCGCCATTTATCCCACGCTTTGTCTCTAGTTGTTATTTTGGTTTTGGTGTCTGTTGTTAGCCAGGGTGCTAGTTGAGTTTTAATTCTTATTGAGCGTTTAGGGGCATGCGAGTCAAGTATAGTAAGGAATGAATTGTTAAATGATGACACTGCCTCATCAAGGGAAGGAACTTTAGTTTTGTCCAGTTACATGATTTGAGTTCAAGTTGAAATTTAGTTGGGTCAAAGTTTTTCTTGGATCTGATAGACCTATAAATAGGTAAGCTTGTACAATTAATTTTGTCTTTCATGATGTATGTGAGCAGGTGATCACTAAGATCATTAGGGAGAGTTCCAGACATATAGTTCTGGGATGACTGTTGGTGAGTATCCAGTCTAGTATACTCTCTTTTGGTTATTGTTACCTGTACGTGTGGTAGATGATATTATCTGAGAGAATCCATGTAGGTTAACAGGGATGGGGTTGGACTGTGCTGTGCATTGGTTCCAGTCAATATTAACATCGCCCAGGACAATGGTTTCTTGAGGGTAGTTGTTGGCTATCCAATGTAGAATGACCTCTAGTGTTTCTACATTGTTCCCAGGGGGAATATAGGTGACAATTAGGTCAATGCCCTTATGATTATTTAGTAGAATTTTTAGAGCTAGTATTTCAGCGTTAGAGACCTGGGGTGGTTGTATAGGGTTAGTTATGATGTTAAGTGTGCTATTATATAAGACGGCTATTCCACCTCCTCTTTTCTTTACTCTATTTATTTATTTATTTTATTTATTTTACATCTGTTGACCGGGCTAGTCTAGCTGGATATATGTCCATTTTCAGTAGAGGCCCGGGGAGATAAGCTCCGCTTATATAATTTTAATGATACTAAGTAAAAACTATTAAGAACTACATGCAAATATAATAACATAATAATAGGCTAAAAAGCATTTTTGAAAAAAATAAACAAGTGGTACAAAAGTGATGGAGTGAACAAAGTATTGTAGAACATGACAAACATGAAGTATACAATAAACATGTACAGAGAGAGGGATAGAGGAAAAATAGATGAAAAGAAAGTGAAACTTAGTCTCTATCTGCCCTAAGTATATTGTAACCAGGAGGCAGGATCTCATTGTCTTTGGTTGATGGCCGGAGCCATGTTTCAGATAGACACATTATGTCGGCGAGGTATGTGGCTAGTACAGCATGCAGGCTATGTATCTTATTGTTTAGGCTTCTAATGTTTAAGTGGCATATTAGGAGGGAGTTGACCAGTCGGTGGGAGAGTGGTGGGCTGGTAGGATTTTGAGTTAAGGTTGGGCCTGGATTAGGATGGATGTCCCCATCTTTGGTTATGTTTTTTTTTAGATACGCTAGTAGTCTAATAACTTTGAATAGTAGTTTTAGTTCATATTTGGATTTTGGTGTTGATTGGAGTGGTTTTTTTAGAAGCAAGTGGTTGGAATTTATAATTTTTGGGGTAGTGTAGTAGTGGGCAAGTTCCGCAGTCAGTGGAGGTAGGGGGGTCTTGGTTTGGCATTTTGGATAAGAGAAACCTACGAATGTGAGATTTTCATAGCTAGTAAGAAAGTATGGCAGAATTAAGAGTGGTAAGATAAGAGGAAGGGGTTTATAATTATTTATAGACATATTATATGTCATCAATGGGTGGGGTCAATGTGCTTCAGAGGAATAGTAGTGGTTAAACAGTAAAGTGGTGGGGGGGGGGATTGGAGAGGAAGTTGTGTAGGTCGGAGAGGAAGTAGGGGTGTGGCCTAGTGGCTATAAATTTAGACACAGTGGGGGCGGGTGGGATAAGGGGGCAGGGAGGGGAGTGAGCCCGATGGGGCTAAGCGGCGGGGCTAACCCAGTCCCAGTTTTTGGTCCTATGAGTGAGGTAAATAGTCTGATAGTGTAAGTAAGCAGATTGGAGTACAGGCTTGAAATTCAACATAAACATATACAGTTGTAAAGTGTCTAATACAATTCAACATAAATAGGCATTTACAGTTGTAAAACACTTACTGGAGAGACACTGAGCCTTCATGGGGCCTGTAGCAGAGTGGATTGTAGTTTTACAAATGGTGCCTGCCACAGGTAATATTTATTAACTCTGGGATTGTCTTAAGGTAATAAACAGGGAAGGGGAGGGGAGAACAAGGGTGTGAGCAGGCAGTTCTTTGTACTGCTGCTAATGAGCCAAAGCAAGACAAGTATGTGTTAAGAACAATCACAATTGACCAAGGACTGCTCTGAAATTGTAAGTCTTGTTCTTGTCTTAATTTCTCAGGTGGAAAACCAGGATAACCTTGTATCAGTAGGCTACTGTGGTATAGTTTAAATAAACAAACACACAGTATTGATCAGTTATTGATACTATTTGCTAACAGAAGGGAATAAGAGAAAGTGGAAGATGTGTGTGTGTGTGGTGGTGGTGGTGGTGGGGGGGGGCTGCTTACAGCCAAAGCACAGTGCTGTCCAGGGGAAAATTAAGATTGGCTCAAACAGTTAGACACATACTCAAAGTTAACTGTAGCTGTTTGCAGACAGTTCAGACCCGGACTGCACTTTTCTTATAGGAATGTTAAAGGTGGTACAGGAGTTGAATACTTAAGAGTGGTTAACTTTGAACCAGGAGACAGTAATACAACAAAGTGTCTTAGCTTTTATTTGACTGAAGTTATGAGTGGTTTTAAATAAAAACAAAAGAACTTCAGTGCAGCATCAAATGATAAAATATACAGTATATCTGCACAGTAAAGCAAAGACAATTTTTAACAGAAAAAAAAGAAAATCTGTGGTAAGAATGCAAAGCAAAAAGGATCAGCAGTTGAAGCGATATGAGGTATGGGAAAAGGTAATTTTACCTCTGGGTGTAAAAACACAAGAGATAAGAGCATTTATTTTGATTAACAAAGAGACATTTTGTGACTTTGTTTTTTTGAGACTGTGCAAAGTATGGAGAGATTTTTGTGTGAATATGAATAACGACAAAATAGTAAACCTTGGAATGAGTAGGGCGGCCACGGTGGTGCAGTGGTTAGCATTGCCGCCTCACAGCAAGAGGTTCTCCGGTTCGATCCTCAGCTGGGGTGCCTTCTGTGCGGAGTCTGCATGCCCTCCCTGTGGTCGCGTGGGTTTCCTCCGGGTGCTCCGGTTTCCTCCCACATCCCAAAGACATGCTGCAGGTGGATTGGATACTGTAAATTGGCCCTAGGTGTGCGTGTGAGTGTGCCTTCTGTGGAAGGTTGCTGGCAACTCGACACTGTAAAACTCCACTGCCATTCAATGTGCGGACAAGGTGATCCGCTGTGGCGACCCCTAACCGGGAAAAAGCTGAAAGAAGAAGAAGAAGTAAACCTTGGAATGAGTATATAATAAAAACATATTTTAAGGCAACTAAAAAGAAAGTTCATATACAGTTTTGAACCAAATTGGAAAGAGGGACTTTTAAAGAACATTTAAAAATATATTTATTTATTTATTTTACATTTATTTACTGGGAAAGTCCGACTGCACACAGGTCCTTTTTCAGTGGAGGCCTGGGGAGAAAAACTCCATTTATAAGAATTACGGTGGTGGTGCTGCGGTAGCGTTGTCGCCTCACAGTAAGACGTTGTCCGGTTCGATTCTCGTCTAGAGCGTCTTCTGCGTGGAGACATGCGTGAATGGGCGTACCTTCGTTGAAGGTTGTGCGTCAGGCCTGGCAAGCCGGTACGTAAAAATCAACTGCCAATCATTAGTGGATTAGCAGTTCCGCTGTGGCAACCCCTAACCAGGAAAAGCCGAAAGACACAATCAAACTAACCTTACAGAAAATGGCAATGATGTAAATAATAACAAACATCTACATGATGATGGACAATACAATTCCATGTAAGAAAATATTTTCGTCACACCTGTACATGAATGTTTACAATTTAGATGAGAGAGAGAGAGACTATTTTCCAGAAGTTATTTACATCGGTTCTTTTACAAGGATATTTACAATTTTGATAAGCAAGAGAGAGTAGTTTCCAGTGTTTACAATACCATATACTACTAAATATATATGTAAAGAAATTATAGACATTCCAAAAATAGGGGTTTACGGACTGGGGCATGGGATTGCAATGTCATTCTGAAAATGGAACTGGAAAATATTGTACAGCTTCCAATTATTTATTTATTTATTATTTTATTTATTTTTTATTTTATTTTACATTTGTTGACCGGGCTAATCTAACTGGATACATCTCCATTTTCAGTAGAGGCCCGGGGAGATAAGCTCCAAGACAGAACAATGAAAACAGCAACATAACAAATAAGCAACATTAAACAAAAATCATACTTACAATGCATATTACAGGTTAACACAGTAAAGTCAGCAGTGCAAAATGCAGGCATAATATAGCATACTGGTCCAATATATGATGTTCTAGAGGGCGATAGTATTGTGGTTAATAAGGAAGGAATCACAGTTTATGAGTAGAAAGGGTAGGTAGAGCAAAGTATGAAGAGACACATATCTAGTCAGGCTTAGTACAGGGGCATAACCAGTTTGTTCTGAGGAACACTTTCAATTTGTTTTTGAAAAGTGATAGTGAGGGAAGTGAGAAAAGTTCACTGGGGAGGAGATTCCAGACTTTTCCAATAGTACTGGAGAAGAGGGAGTTGCCAACCTGGTTATTTGGTTTAGAGGTATGTACTAGAAGTCTGTGAGAAGACTTTAATGATTTCAGATTTTTATAGGGGGTGATGAGTGTGGACAGAATAGGAGTTTTGGAAGGCTTGTAAAGAGTGTTATGGGCTATAGATAGTTGATTGAATTTAATCAGGTTTGGTAGTTCCAGCCATCCCAGCTGCTTTATATTAATGCAATGGTGGTTTCTAAATGGGTTGCCTGTAGAAAATCTGGCAATGTTATTGTAGGGCATTTCCAATTTGCAAAGGTTATTTTTAGATAGCTTAGTAAAAATGGGTGAGGCATACAGAAGTGTAGAGATTAGATGAGTGTGAGCTATAGTGGTTTTAGCTGTAGGTAAAAGGAATGTTTTAACCCTATAGAGAGAGCCAAGTTTTTTGTTGACAGTTTTTATAGTATTGTTAATATGGATATCAAAGTTCAGATTGTTGTCAATAGTGATACCCAATAGTTTGGTGGTTGGGTCTGGTGATATAATAGTTTTATCGGTAGAGATAACTGAGAAATCAAGAGGAGAGGACTTTTGAGTAGGAGAGAAGAGAAGGAGTTTAGTCTTTTTGGGGTTTAGGAAAAGGCACCTATGTGTAAACCATTGTTCAACTGTGTTAAATACTTTCTGGGTAAGAGAGTGTAGTTCAGAAGAGGAAGTGGCTGAGCATAAATCAGTGTGGAGTCATCAGCATATTGTATGCATGTGGCTTGGGGGATGACAAGATGAAGGTCATTAATAAATATGGAAAAAAGTAGAGGTCCTAGGATGGACCCTTGAGAGACACCAAGGTTAACGGGCAGAAGGGTGGATAGAGACTTGTGCCATAGTACAGCCTGTTGTCTTTTATCTAGTTAGGACTGGAACCACTTTATGGAAGATGAATATAGTGACAGGGATTTAAGTATTTTGATGAGAATCTGGTGATTTACCATGTCAAAAGCTTTAGACAGGTCAATAAATAGTGCTGAAGAAAGCTTGTTAAGGTTGCGGTTTTTATTGATACAATCTGTGAAGGAAAGAAGAGCAGTGGTAGTGCTATGTGAAGGTCTGAATCCATGTTGACAGTTGGAAAGTAAATTATTTTGGGTTAGATGGTCAAGTAATTGTCTATGAATGCATTTCTCCATGATCTTTGCCAAAGGAGAGAGAAGGGCAATGGGGCAGTAGTTGGAGAGTTCAGTGGAGTGTCCACCTTTATGGAGGGGGATAATATGGGAAATTTTCCATAAGCTAGGGATATGACTTTTGGTAATAATTCTACTGATCAGAATGGAAATGGGATAAGCAATAGCTTTGGCTGATTGTTGTAGGAATTCGGCAGGTAGTTTGTCTGCTGAGGGACAGCATGGTTTTAGTTTCTGTAGTAGGGTTAGAATGTATGTTGTTGGGACAGGTTGAATATGAAAAGGAGGGGGTGAGGTTGATTTATAGGAAGGTAGAGTGAAGTTATTAGGTGATAGTTGACTAGCTAGTGTTTAGATAACATTAGTAAAAAACGTATTGAAAGCATTGGCTGTATTCATTGGATTTTTGTGGTCAGTATTTTGAGGGTTTGGAGTAGTGGATTGACCTGGATGGAGTAGTTGGTTTATGCTAGTCCAGAAATTTTGTGGGTTGTTTTGATTAGCTTGTTGAGATTGTAGGTAGTAGTTTCTTTTATCGGAAATTATAGCTTTCTTGGTATTGTTTCTTAGCTGTCTAAAGGTTTGTTGGTCTACAGGGTTTTTAGTCTTTCTCCATTTTGCCCAAAGTTTATTTCTAAGATTTATTTTGTGTTTGGTTTCTTTTGACAGCCATGGTGCAGAGTTGGTTTTAATTCTAATTAATCTGGTTGGAGCATGGTGGTTGAGAATGGCAAGGATGTTAGAGTTAAAGTAATTAATGGCTTCATCTAAAGGGAGGTGTTGTAAGGGAGACCAGTTGCAAGCTCTTAGTTCCATTTGGAATAGTTCAGGGTTAAAGTTCTTTTTAGATCTGATGTTTTTGACAGATGCTGGAATGGGAGTATTGGTGTTATGTCTGATGATGTAGGTAAGTAATTGGTCACTTAAATCATCAGGGAGAGTTCCAGACTCATAAATGTGAGGATGATGGTTTATGAGAATCCAGTCTAATAAGCTTACTTTCTTGTTAGATTTATTTATCCTGGTGGGGGAGGTAATGGTTTGTGAATACCCATATAGGTTAATATGGGTTGTGGGGAGACTACTGCAATAGCAGTTCCAATCAATGTTTGTGTCGCCTAGGATTATGGTTTCTTGGGGCAGGTGTTGGGAAAGCCAACAAAGTATATTTTCCATGGTGGCAGTGTTGTTACCAGGTGGTAGATACATACAGATAATGTAGATGGATTTGGCATTGTTAAGATGAAGTTTGGAGATAAGAATTTCTGCATTGGAGTCTATAGGTAATTTACAGTCATGAGTGGTTAATTGTAAGCTAGATTTATATAGAATAGCAACACCACCACCTTTCCTGGTTAGTCAGTCTAGTCTCAGGATATTATATCCAGGTGGGATGATTTCATTGTCTTTGGTTACAGGTTTTAACCATGTTGCTGTTACGCAGAGAATATCAAAGGAGTAGACTTCAGTTAGAGCTTGGAGTTGAGTTACTTTATTGTTAATGCTACATATATTAAGATGAGCTATTAAGAGGGAGTTAGATGGTTTACAGAAGGCATGAGTAGGTGATTGTTTGTGGTTATGGAGAGAGATAGGAGTTGTTGTTGGGCCTGGGTTAGGGTGGATGCCGCCATCCTTTAATAACAGTAGTGGACTTAGACAGTTTGGGTTAGGGAATCTGCTGTCTAGAAGTAGGCCATTCCTGGGATTTAGATTGTTGTATTGTATGTGTAGTGTTCTATGATACTTAGGAAGTATGTAGTTAGGTGAATATGTTATATTAGCATGGATAGAAAGGAGAGAAGGGATTGGAGAGTTGGTTTCCTTATTAGGGTAGTTTAGGTATAGACATAGTGGGTATTCAAAGGAGGCAAGTAGATGGGTGAAGATTAAAGGAGATAGTAGTGAGAGTGTGAATAAGAGTAGGACATAAGATGGGGAGGGTGGTTTATACATTGTATGAATAAGTATAGATTGTCTGTTGGTAGAATATAGAAGTAAAAAGGGTGGGGATGAAAGAAGGGAGAAGGTTGTGGTATGATTAAAGGGGAGTGGTGAGAGGTTAGATATGAAAGAAGTTGGGTAATTGGAGAGTGTTAAGAGTAAAGGTAGGAGGAAGAGTGTGTTTGTAGAGTAATGGTAAGAGCAAGAGGTGTGTTTAGAGAGTAATGGTAAGAGGAAGAGGTGTTGTTAGAGAGTAATGGTAAGAGGAAGAGGTGTGGTTAGTAAGTATAAGGGTAGGACACCTGGGGGTGGGTGGGAAATGGGGGTAGGGAGGGGAGCGGAGTGAGCCTGCAGGGCGAACACACCGGGTAGAAACAGATACTGAAGCAGTTAAGGAAAAACAATCAGCTGGACTAATTCCAGGTGGTAGGTTGGAATAGTATTGAGGCTAGAAAGGTGTCTGTGGACAGTAGAAGTGAAGGGAAAAAAAGAGAGGACTAAATAGCACTTCAGGGACTACTGAGCTGAAGAAATTGAGATAAGTAGTTGGTCATGAGAAAAGGGTAAGAGGAAATTATGGGTGAAATAAGGGTGCCACCTAGTGGACAGTTCAAGTTTTGCAGGCTTGTATGAGAGGGAGTAGGTTGGTAGAAAGCAAGGAACAGTGTGTGTAAGACAAGAGGGGTATCTATGCAGGTAGGAGGAGAGAGGTGAAGATAGAGAAGAGGGGGGAATAGAGACTGCTGGCTGTCCTAGCTCAGGACTGGCTTTAACACTTGTGCTAGTGGTACAATAAATAGAAAATCTTTCTTATAGGAATTATTCAGCAGACATACTTTACTGGTTTCCTTGAAAGAGGGCTTGTAGGGTAGTTATGCAATGATGTGACCCGCCGATAGTTGGAGAGAGTTCTTTAGCTTCCTGCTGACTAGCACTGGAAGCACAGGATGCGTAGGTTAATTTACTGGTTTCCATGAAAGAGGGATTGTAGGGTAGTTATGCAATGAGATGACACGCCGATAGTTGGAGAGGGTTCTTAACTTCCTGCTGACTAGCACTGGAAGCACAGGATGAGTAGGGTAATTTACTGGTTTCCATGAAAGAGGGATTGTAGGGTAGTTATGCAATGAGGTGACCCGTGGATAATTGGAGAGGGTTGTTTAGCGTCCTGCTGACTAGCACTGGAAGCACAGGATGAGTAGGGTAATTTACTGGTTTCCTTGAAAGAGGGATTGTAGGGTAGTTATGCAATGAACTGACCTGCCGATAGTTGGAGAGGGTTCTTTAGCTTCCTGCTGACTAGTACTGGAAGCACAGGATGAGTAGGGTAACACAGAGGTTAGATGTTGGGCGAGGAGCAGACAGCAGACAGGGCTTATCCCAAGTCCTAAAGATGGCACCCCACTAAACCCAGGGTATTTATGGGAGTTCAGAGGAGTAAAGAGGGAAGGAGAGGGTAATGGGGGGAAGAAAGGTAAAGGTAGGAGGGGCAAGAGGCAGACAATTACTACAAATGTTGATGGTAACAGGGGTCTTGTAAAATACTGGTGACAACCAAAGACATGGTATTTTTGTGGAAAAGAAGGATGATTAGTTAATATTGTTGTGTCTTTTGGCTTATCCCGGTTAGGGGTCGCCACAGCGGACCTCCGGTCCGCTAATGTTTGGTAGTGGATTTTTACGTGCCGAGTTACCAGCCTTGACACACAACCTTCAAAGAAGGCACGCTCATTCACGCATGTCTCCACACAGAAGATGCTCTAGCTGAAAATCGAACGCGACAACGTCTTGCTGTGAGGCGACAACATTACCGCAGCACCACTACCATGGGATGTTTTATACATATATATATATATATATATATATATATATATATATATATATATATATATATATATATATATATATATATATATATATACATGTGGTAAAACAGGACATGAAGCAAAAACATGTGAACTTGAATGATATAAATGGAAAAAAACAAGACATTTATGGATGAACTGTAAATAAAAAGAGAATGTGTTAAATATTATGAATCAGAGTAAAGAGAAAAAACAAGAAAGACTGAAAATGAGCTAGAAATAGATGAGCCTTTAAGAAAAAGAGGAGATACTGAAAAATAATGAAGGAAATTAATTACATCTGGAGACAAAGGGAGAAACCAGCCCCAGACTGACTGTGATCTTTGTGTGCTCTTAAGGGAAATTGTACTTTACCAACACAGAGATCACAGTCAGTCTGGGCCTGGTTTCTCCCTTTCTCTCCAGATTCCCAATAAGACTGACACAGCTATATGGTCCAGATCTCAGCCTAGTGGTCAAGCTAAAACATCCAGCACCCTCTCTGTCCAACCAGTGCTTCGTGTCCCAGTCCAAATAGCTGACACACACACACACACACACACACACACACACACACACACAAACACACACACGTTAAGATCTGATTTATATACAAACACACAAACACTCCTAGGGAAGGCTGTCAGAGGTTCTCCAGCTGTGCCCCCTTTCTGCCCAGACTATAAGGTAGAAATCACTGCCACCAACCATTAATATCAGCTACTATAAGGCCCTTCCCAAAGGGTGACCAATTTCACCATGTAATATTACTGTTATCCAAATAGTAAGTGTGACTGAGCAGCAAGACTACTGGAGTGGTTTGGACAGTATCACCAAATACATGCAAGTACTCTCTAAGAGCATAAATTGTCTCTACACAAAACAGCCATAGTTGAAAGGTTTAAAAATATTTAATAATAAATAATAAAAACACAAGAGAAATCTCATTAATTCAACACAATGCTAATCAAACGTTCAGCGATCACAGGAAACTTTTAAAACAATACTGTAGGATAGTCTGACAAATATAGAAAACAGCTAGGCTAATCTGGCTATATGTCTAACATTAAGAGAAATTATGGATCTAAATACTACTTACATACAGAGAAAAAAAGTGCCTGGTGAGCTAAATGCTGAAATCATTCTCTCTGAGATAGTTTTAAATTGATATACACATTATTGCTGAGTCATTTCACAGTACATTATTTTTTACACCTCTGCTGAAGTTTCACAGGCTCACAGAACTCAAAATTTAACATTTGTTTGTAATCTTGCACCTGCCAGGAAACCACAGCAATAAAGGACACTTTACATATAAAACCTAGTAATTAATTCTTGTCCTAAGACAACAGAAATAATTTCTTTGTCCAGACATCCTGTTTCTGAGCTTGAAATCAAACAATTGCAAAATGCTTCACTTATCAGATTTCTTCCAGCAGGGTGCACTGTGGTTACATTTTTGAAGCTCAGAACATATAACACAGTTTTCTTACATTTAGTTTTCTTACATATGTAAAAACACGCCTGTGGATCACATTAATATTTAAAATTACATAGAATTATCTACAAAATTCTATCTAGATAGGCTGGCAACCTTCACAGTATAAATTGATAAATCTGTATGTATACATATAAGACCCCTATTCTTTTCATCAGGTGATGTGGGTTTTTTTACATCCTCTGAGCTGTTACCAACTCTGGCATCTCATCCAAAGGATGATACACTCATGAGTGCAGCACCCCTTTATGCTGCACTGCAGTGTTAGCAATCCATCAACATGGTGTGAAAACAGAATCCACAGCCTTCTGCACCAAAAGCAAGTCTGTTACTTGTTGCATCTCTGAGTACTTGCACAGCCCAATTACTACAGACACACACACACACACACAGACACACACACACACACACACACACAGACACACACACACACAGACACACAGACACACAGACACACAGACACACAGACAGACACACACACACACACACACACACACACACACACACACACACACACACACATGCCCTTTTGTCCCAATCAGGAATTCTTGATCAAACTTAATACTTTGAATCCTCAAAAATCACACACACCGCCTTCCTCTATCATGTTAAACTAATTAAACATTTTTTCTACTGATGCCAAAGTGCATACATATGCAGCCAAACAAGATAGTTGCTCTTCTTCTTTCGGCTTTTCCCATTTAGGGGTCGCCACAGCGGAACTCCGGTCCACTAATGATTGGCAGTAGATTTTTACGGGTGCCGAGGTGCCAGCTCAAAGTCCAACCTTCAGCAAAGGCACGCCCATTCTACGCATGTCTTTTGAATGCCACTCAACTGCAGGGAGGACATGCAGACTCCACACAGAAGGCGCTCCAGCCGAGAATCGAACGGAAGAACCTCTTGCTGTGAGGCAAAGTACAGTTTTGTACCTACCATAAATGTAGATGTTCGAGTATTCACCCTGCTGCAGTCATCACACTTGGGTTATCCTGCCATCAGGCGGTCCCACAGTCGGCCCGTGTTCCAAAGTCTTGGTCCAGCGTCGGTTGCTGTCTCTTCTTCCCTGACGTCAGTGCACCAGGGGTATATAAGAGGCATCCAACGCCATTTTCTTCAGTTTTTCTTGCCCCAGATGTCAGGTGCCCCAATAGGTAGGCTATATATATATATATATATATATATATATATATATATATATATATACGCCATATATATATATATATATATATATATATATATATATATATATACATATTATATATATATGTATATATATATATATATATATATATATATATATATATATATATAGCTATATAAAAATAAAACAATACCTTCAGCCACAAGCAAATACACCACAGAGGTTGTATAGGATAGAGTGGTATAGATAAGTTCAGCTAGTTCAGAGGGGATGGAGGGAAGGTAACCTGGACTGCAGCAGGGTGAACACTTGAACATCTACATTTATGGTAGGTACAAAACTGTACTATGTTCATCGTGTTACCCTGCTGCAGTCATCACACTTGGGTTGAATCCCAAAGCTAAGGATGGGTGGTGGAGTTAAACAGGGTTAGAAGAAGCTAGTAGGCCCTGCAGAACTGCAGTGGCAAAACCAGCTCTAGTCTTAGAATATAGAGGTAAGTGATAGTGTTTGGTGAAGGTGTGCACTGAACTCCAAGTTGCAGCTTCCAGAATATCCTTGGTTGGCACTCCCCTGAGAAAGGCTGCTGATGTAGCTGTAGCCCTTTTGGATTGGGACCTAATGTTAGCAGGTACCGGTTTCCCATGATGCGTGTAGCAGAAACGTATGCAATGCCCTATCCATTTAGAAATGGTCTGTTTTGAGATAGCTTTTCCTTGTGATCCTGCAGCATAGGCTACAAAGAGTTGGTCAGATTTTCTGAAAGCCTTAGTTTTATCCAAGTAGTAACGTAACTGTCTGTGAATGTCCAAAGAGTGCAAGAGTCTTTCTCCTTTGTTCTGGGGATTTGGGAAGAAGGTGGGAAAATGAATGGTTTGGATTAGGGCCACACTGGATACCACCTTTGGCATAAAGGAAGGGTTAGTTCATAGAGAGACTCTGTCTTGATGAAAAATGAGGAAAGGCTCCACAATCAGCTGAAAAAGCTGGTTCAAAGGACGGCAGTGTAAGCTTTTCCAGAACAAAGTTGAGATCCCAAGTAGGTGTTTGTGCTCTCCTGGGCGGTCTTATGTTCTTAGCCCCTCTGAGGTACTGTCTTAGGAGTGGATGTGAGAATAAAGGAGGATCCGTGTTGTAATGAGCTGAAATTGCTGAGGCGTGGATCTTACTAGATGAAAAGGAAAGTCCTTTGTGCAACATCATAGTCAAATATTGTAGAATCTGATGAATGTTTGGATCCAGGGGGATTTGGCCTTTAGCCTGGTTCTAGGTGCAAAATCTTTTCCATTTGTCTGAATAGGTTTTCCTGGTGCTGGGTCTCCTGGCCTCCAGAATGACATCCATAACAGCTTTGGATAGAGGTGTTGGCTGGTTGTTTAGGTAATTTGCCATGAAGCCAGGTTTAAAGTTTTGAGCTAGCTGTGTAGAATCTGATTGTCCCGCTGGGTGAGCAGGTGAGGGATTTGTGGTAAAATCCATGGTGGGCCATGGGCCATGGGCCATGTTCCTTAGAATTGGATACCAATGCTGGCATGGCCAGTCTGGTGCAATGAGTATCATTTGTGGCCTCTCTAATCTGACTTTCAGCAGTACCTTTGCTAGAAGAGGCAGTGGAGGAAAGGCATACACTGTTAATGTTTTCCAACTGAAAGAGAGGGCGTCCATTTTCCAAGCTTGTGGATGGAATGTCCTTGTGCAAAAGTTTTGAAGTTGGTAGTTTTGGGGGCTGGCAAACAGATCTATGTCTGGGCGTCCCCATTTTTGAGCTATAATTGCAAATACTTGTGGATCTAGTTTCCACTCGTGTGGATCCATGATGTTTCTGCTTAGTTCGTCTGCCAATGTGTTTTTCTTTCCTGGCAGGAACTGTGCTTGTAATTGAACCTGGTAAGACAGTGCTGTGTTCCACAAGGTCATTGCTTGCCTGCATAGAGGGTAGGAATGTGTGCCCCCTTGCTTGTTTATGTACCACATTACTGTGGTATTGTCCATCTTTATTATTAGTTGTCCTGGGTGTAAGAGGTCCTTGAAAGCTGTTAGGGCATGCTGTACTGCTAGCATTTCTTTTTGATTGATATGCAGATGCCTTTGATCTGTAGTCCATTTGCCCTGAATGCACTGTCCTGCCATGTGTGCTCCCCAGGCATAGTCCGGTGCATCTGTTGTCATAGATTGCCTGGCTGTGAGTAAGGAGAAAGGCTGACCCTTGTTGAGGTTACATGCCTGTGCCCACCATAGAAACTCCTGTTGAAGGCAGGGAATGAGTGGTATCATTGTTTCCAAGCTGTGGCGAGTCCATACGCTTTTCAGGTACCATTGTAATATCCTCATATGCAGTTTTGCAAATGGTACTAGTAGTATGCAAGATGCCATGAATCCCAAGGCCTGCAGAATTTTTCTTGGAGGGAGTTGGGTCTTTGTTGCCATTATTTTGAAATATTGAGTCAGCTGTTGTTGCTTGTCTGGTGTGAGATAAGCCATCTGGGCCATTGTATTCAAGCTGGCCCCCAGGAATATTATGTTTTGTGAGGGCACTAGTTTTGATTTCTTTTCGTTTACTGTGTACCCTAGGCAACTTAGAAGGTGTTTGACAAATTCCAGATGCCTTAAAAGAATGTCCTTGCTTTCTGCTTGAATAAGGCAGTCGTCCAGGTATGGGTATATTTGAATTCCTCTTTGTCTGCAGTATGCAATTACTGGTGCCAGGCATTTTGTGAAGACTCTGGGCGCAGTAGATAAGCCAAAGGGCAGTGCAGAGAATTGATAATGCATTGAACCTGCAATGAAGCAGAGGTATCTTCTGCAATTTTGTCTGATAGGGACATGCAGGTATGCCTCCTTGATGTCCAACGTTACTAGCCAAGCATTCTTGCCCAGCATGGGAAGAAGCTGCTGTAGTGTTAGCATCTTGAATTTTGGTACTTGCAGATAGGTGTTCAGAATTGAAAGATCCAGAATGGGTCTCCATGCTTTGTCTTTTCTTGGGACTAGAAAGAGTCTTGAGTAAAATCCTTGTCCTTGCTCCTGTGTAGGTACCTGCTGAATGGCTCTCATGTCCATGAGAGCTGTAATTTGTTTTTGTGCCTCTGCCCATTGATTTGGTGACAGGTTTGGCATTCCTTTTATCCTTGTCAAGGTATGAAAGTGGAATCTGTATCCCTGTGAGACAATGTTTAGGACCCATTTGTCTTTTGTGATGATGTGCCAGTTGTCTGCAAAAAATGCTAATTTTCCTCCCAAGGGAGCTGCCAGGAGAGATTTGCTTGGTAGTTTGAGGATTGAGTCATTGTGTTTGTCTTCTGCTAGCTTGGGGCCTGTCTTCTCCTCCTTTCTGGGTAGCAGTACCCCATTGACGAGGTTTGTAAGGGCCTTGTGACTGGCCTCTGCCCCTTGGGCATCTGTATTTGCCCCTCTGTGATCTGTCAGAAGCTGGAAAGGACGAGTTTTTTGTTGGCCAATTTCTGCTGAAATGAGGTTGTACCTGTAAAAAATCCTTGACCGTCTGCATAGACTTTGCCTTATCCTCCATTTTCTTTAAAACCTCTTCTGCTTTGACACCAAATAATACATCCTGCCGTAAAGGTGCATCCAATAATTTTGCTTTAACATGATCAGGTAGGGTTTGTTCTTTTAACCAAGCATGTCTACGTATGACAGACCCAGTAACAGCTGCTCTACAGGAAGCTTCCAATGAATCAAATCCACATTGCAAAGTATGTTTGCCCACCTGTTCAGCTGCATGCAACAGATCCTGAACTTCCTTGAATTCAGACTGTTCAGTATGTGTGCTCATTTTTTGTTTTAATTGAGACATTAGGAATTGCTGATATTTCAGCATGTGAAACTGAAAATTTAATGCTCTCATAGCCAGAGTTGCTGAGGTGTATATTTTCTTTCTCCATCTATCTAGGGCTCTGGGATCCCTTTCAGAGGGCACAGGATTTTTAGCCATAGAAGCTTTAGCCTCCTTGGGACCCTGGGAAATTTTTTCTGGGTCAGCCACAGGGCTTTTATAAAGGAATTTGTGTGAATCAGGTACTCTGTAGTATCTGTCTGGTTTGGCTGGAGAAGGAGGTAGAGAGTCTGGATTTAGACTAGACTCCAAGTAAACATCATCCACAATATCTAAAACTGGAGGGATAGCAAGTGGTCTGTGCTGGGGTAATAAAAGGAACTCTCTGAGCCTTTTCTTAGAATCAGAGTAGTCCTGGCCTTCCCAGTGGAAATGTTCCCTCATGGTATGTAAAGTTTCCCCAAAGGAGTAGTCTTCAGAGGGAGATGCTGAGGCAATAGAGTCTTCAGCATCAGAGTCCTCATAAGGGGGAATAGTGTAATCCTGTTCCTCAGAAGAATCTGAGGAAATAGAAACCTAGTCAGAGGAAGCATAATCCTCCTCCTGTCCTGGTCTTTTATCTGGAGGGGGATGGGAACCCCTGATAAGGGTAATCAAATCTTCAACCATCTTAAGCATCTGTTTCTTAGGCATGGGGCCTTGAACTGCAGACTGATGTACAGTCTTTTTTGGTTTTAAAGGAGTTTTAAGCTTAGCATAAGATTTAATGGTGAGTGTAGTCGGTCTGAAGACACCTTTTGCAACAGAAGGTGTTTCCACTGCACCGGGGTCTCCTTCTGCTCCGGTGTCGGAAGGGCCTAATAAGGATGGCTGCGTTGGCCTAGTACACTCCGCTTGAGAATTCACAGCTGTCTGGGGTTCCAATTCTGCGGTCGTCAGGGGCTGCGTAAGCGCCTCACTGAAAACCGGAGAACCAGCGACAGGCCCAGCAGAGGCCTCGGAGTCTGGCTTGTTCCTAGGCTGCCTGTCCTTATCCTTACGTTTTTTATGCATGACGGTCGTCGGCTGCTCCGACGGAATGATATAATTAAATTTCCTACCAAAGTAATGTCGAGCAAAGTCAAAACGGCATTTGATAGTTCGTTTATTAAACCTAGCACAAAAGCGACAACCTGTAATGTCGTGGTCTGGACCTGGGCAAGGAATACAATAAGAATGGAAGTCCTTATGAGGTATTTGCTTCCCACAAGAAATGCAATTGTTAACTTTTTCTGACATCGGACTGAGGCAAGAAAAGGTTCCCCAACGGGGTACTTAGCTTTATTGAAGACTCCGGACTGAAATTCGAATTGAAAATCTCAGGTGTCGGCTGACCATCACTTGCGAACTGCTTCTGCTTCGGGCATCGTGCGGCAAGAAAGACTGAAGAAAATGGCATCGGATGCCTCTTATATACCCCTGGCGCACTGACATTAGGGAAGAAACGACAGCAACCGACGCCGGACCAAGACTTTGGAACTCGGGCCAACTGCGGAACCGCCTGACGGCAGGATAACCCAAGTGTGATGACTGCAGCAGGGTAACACGGTGAACATCAACACTATCACTGCACCACCGTGGCTATCCGCAGCCAAACAAGATAGTAATTGTACTTAAACTGTGAGTATGTTTAAAGAGAAAAATAACTGTGGACAGTAATAGTTATTATACTAAAATAATCTCATAGCCAGAAAAAATATTGTTATACAATTATATGCAACAAGTTTTCTAAAGCTGTACATTACTTAAAGTGCTAGATAGTAAAAAAAAAATGGATAAAATGTGATCTTCTCTGAATACGCACATGGGGGTCAGGGTGTCACTTTAATTTATCTGTAATTGTGCTTCTCTGTTTTTGTTCGTCCATACCTCCAAGGCAGACAGCTAAATCTGTTGTATCCATAAAACAATCTGGCAATATAAGCAACCAAAGCTATCAACACCTTCACTGATAGTTCACAATCACAGCCTACAGACTATACTGCCTGTAATCTAGCCAGTCACCAAAATTATAGCCTGCGTATCTGACTAAGTAATCCACTAGCTACTAGTACATTTTGTGGTGTCGTCATAGTACTGTTGGGCTGCTTTTACTGGCACAGCTGCTGGCTTCTGCCAGTAAGCCAGTTTTGCCAAACTCCTTTACAAATGCCACAACATTCAATCTGTGTTGTCCATTTTCATTCTTCCTCAATTGATAGGTTTGGATCCAGTCTTCGGATCCAACTCAGCTGTTAATTTAGCTTGTGGCCACCAAAAAAACTCTCAAGTTCCTCCCTTACCCATAAAGGACAAACCCCTAACATACCCCAGATCTTGTTTGCTGTTTTACCTAAAATAGGACATACTAACATATTTCCTACAGAAGAAACTATATCTGAAGTTCAACATGAGGGACAGTGATGTCCTTATATGCTCTCATTCTTCCAGAAATCATCTGTGAAAAAAGTTGGGGGTTGGTGGGCGGAAAGTTGAGGAAGAATGAAAATGGACAGCACAGATGGAACGTTATGGTAAGTACCTAACTATTTTATCTGATATTGTCAATTTTCATTCTATCCTCAACTGTTGGGACAGAGTTCTCAACTACCTAAATTCCTGGGTGGACTCTAAGGAAGGATATTTCTGAGCACAGTTGAGCCAAAGGCTGCTTTTCCTCCTCGAGACCATATCCAGTTTGTAATGAGTAATGAAGGTATAAGGACTAGCCCAAGTTGCAGCCGCATATATGTTATCCATGGATGCTCTGGAGAGAAACACTGAAGAAGCTGCCATGGACCTAGTTGGATGGACTCTTAAATAAAGACAATATGACAATAACAAGGCACAGACCAGGAGAATCCCAAGCAGACTGCTAATAGGTTCATAGGTTCATAGATTAGTACTAAGCTAGCTGCCCTTGCGAGCCATTTTAAGCTTAGTCAATTATCCCTTGTGAGACTCAAACCCTGCACCTTGTGTTTGCAAGGCAAACACCTTAACCATTAGGCCACCCTTGCCTTTAATACCTTTTTCACTGAGGCCATTCAAACTCTTGCCAGTCAGTTATCTACTCAGAACGTAACTATATCCAACTCTAACTCTAACCCATCCTCTCCATTTCTCTTCCAACCAGTCCCAACAACATATATTCCTACCCTTATCCAAAAACTGAAACCGTGCACTCCTTCAGCAGACCAACTACCCACTGAATATCTACAAAAGGCAGCCAAATCCATCGCCTATCCTATTTCCATTCTCATCAATAGAACCATCAGTGAAGGACACATACCTAAAATCTGGAAAGTATCCCATATTATCCCCCCCTCACAAGGGTGGGAACTCTCCTGAACTCTCCAATTACCGTCCCATAGCCCTACTTTCTCCCTTAGCAAAGATCATGGAAAAATGCATCCACAGACAATTGCTAGACCACCTAATCCAAAATAACTTACTTTCAAACTCTCAACATGGTTTCAGACTTCCCACAGCACTACTACTGCCCTCCTTTCCTTTACTGACTGTATTAACAAAAAACGTAACCTCAATATGCTTTCCTCTGCACTGTTTATAGATCTGTCTAAGGCATTCGATATGGTAAATCACCAGATATTTATAAATATCCTCAAATCCCTGTCACTAGATGCACTAGCTATAAAATGGTTCCAGTCTTACTTAGATAACAGAAAACAGGCTGTACTTTGGCATAACATTCTATCTACCCATCTGCCCGTTAACCTCGGTGTTCCTCAAGGGTCCATATTAGGACCTCTCCTGTTTTCTATATTTATCAATGACCTTCACCTAGCAATCCCACAAGCTACATGCATACAACATGCAGATGATTCCACACTTATATGCTCAGCCACATCTATATCTGAACTTCACTCCCTTACCCAAAATGTGTTTAACACAGTTGAACAATGGTTTACAGAGCGCTGTCTCCTTCTGAACCCCAAAAAAACTAAACTCCTCCTTTTTACTCCTAATTGTAAGTCCCCCCCAATAGACTTAACAGTAACATCCAATAATGATACTCTCATATCCGCAGATCCAGCTACCAAACTACTAGGTATCACCACAGATAATAACCTTAACTTTGACACCCATATTAACAATACTCTAAAATCTGTTAATAGAAAACTAGGCTCTCTCTACAGGATCAAACCCTTCCTCTCTCCTGCAGCTAGAATAACTAATGCTCACACCCATCTAATTTCTACTCTCTTCTATGCCTCACCCATATATACTAATCTCTCTAAAAACACCCTTAATAAAATGGAAAACTCCTACAATAACATAGCCAGATTTGCTACAGGTAACCCTTTCAGAACCCACCACTGTTTTAATCTAAAGCAGCTAGGATGGCTTGAATTACAAAATCAGCTTAAATTCCACCAACTGACCATTGCTCATAAAACCCTTTACCAACCTACCAATACCCCTATACTATCTACCCTCATTACCCCCTACAACAATCTAAAGACCTTACAATCATCACATAAACTTCTTGTAAATATTTGTAAATCAAACAACAGGGCTGGGGACTCTCTTTTCTCTAATACTGTTGGAAAATCCTGGAACCTTCTTCCTAACAAACTTTCCTCTCTTCCCGCTAAATCACTCTTTAAAACCAAATCGAAACTTTTCCTCAGAACACACTGGTTGTGCCCCTGTACTAAACCTGACTGATCAACTAGCTCTTCTTACTTGGTTCAACCTACCCTCCTCTTTTCAGTAATTAAGTTCCTTTTTTTAATAACAACTTACCTTGCCCTTCTATACTATTACTTACATCTTCAGAATCTCATTAAGGAGACTACTTTTACCAATATATTGTATAATTTCAGCTCCTACTTTTTCTTTATGACTACTTGTATACTAATATATTATATAATTCAGCTGCCATCTTTTTCTTTATGATGTATTGAAAATACATTTTGTATTCTACTAATTGTATCTGTATATTTTGCACTATGTTATGAACAAATTACCTCTTTGATTATTCTCTGTACTGCACCTGCAATGTTCACTGTATACATTAATTTTTGTATATGTGATTTTGTTTGTTTCCTCTGAACTTATCTCGCCGGGCCTCTACTGAAAATGGATGTATGGTTAGTTAGCTCTTGGATTTTTTTTCAGGTTTCCCAATACCACTGACCACAGTTCTCATTATTAAACAATCTTAAGAAAGAATAATTTAACAATGACTGGTTTGCCAGTTATTCTGTCAGAAAAAACAAGTAATCACATGTTCTAACTGGCTCTGGTAATCATCCTTCTACTACCTAAATATCTGTATTGGCCATTTCCTGAACCCAGCTCTCACTGCCTGCTATGCAAAATTTGGGTATGCCTGCAGCAATGTTGCCTGATTTGTGAAAAATGCAAAAAAAAAAACAACTGAAGACTGAAACAAGCCTAAACTCAGCCATCTGCAACACTGTGCATGACTCTGGGTTCATAACCATAATTATTTTTTTGTCTTTGGTAAGACTCAAAGGAGCTTAGGCCCAAAGAGGTCTGTATACATGAAGTGCCTTAGAGAGATCCTTTTCGGATGCCAGTTCTCTGGAATATGTCAAACTCATCTTGAAGACAAGAAAAAGAAAAGTAACTTGTCATTCCAATAAAGATCGGTGCCCTCCAAGAGCAATGAGAATGCAAATATGACATCACATAGACACAGACAACAACATATCCTTATATTTTTGCACCAAATAAAATTCCTGTGGACTTGCTGAATCAGAAATGCTGCAAAGTTACATTTCTCCTGGATGTTTACTTATTACCTTCTATGGTCCACCCTTATAACCTTACGCTTTCCTATTTCCACTGACTTTGCTAAACTCTCTTAAAGTGACATGCACATTTTTCATTTGCATCTCACAAATTCTTCTGAACTATTTCACATCTAACCTGAGTGGAATATCACACCATTTGACACCTGTTGAGTTTCTCCCTGACCACCTTCACCTAAGCTAAAATTCTGAGAATGCAGTTTTGCAATCAACAAAATGTTTGTATTTCACAAACTATAAAAGTTACAAAAGAGTTAAAATATGAAATTTATTCAGCACATACTACTCTTCACAATGGTGATATTAATATTTCAGCCGGACCTAATAGCAATTTTACACTGAACAAAATTAAGAACAAGCTTCAATATAATATGTGAAATTAATTATATTTATAATTATAATTATTATAATTACACAAACATTAATATCTCTATACCCATACTAGACAGACACCAAATATCAGTGTGATATTTATTTGCACAGATGCGCTCTTCATATTTTTTTGCAAAGTAGTTGTGAAGGTGTCACTCCATTAATAAGATATTTGGATAGTGTGCATATTTCCATATTTAATGGGCAAAGAAACTTAGATATCTGCAAAAGAGTACCAGTTGGGCATAAACTGTAAGTGCAAATATTTTTTTCAGCATTGTGTATTCTTCCATTTTCTACCACTGAGTACCACATAAACACAATCTTATTCATGTGATTCATATAATTATTAACATATAACAGATATGCATATTTGTAGAAAATATATTAGATTTTCTCTTATTACAAATATACCACTTATCTGAAGAGACATTCCTGATTGATTTGGCATGTGAAATGCTGTTTTACAATGCTTTCTGGTAGAAAATGTCCATAGACGTACAGACATTATATTTATGCAAATACGCATATTGTTTACCAAACAAATCAAACTATTTTCAGACTAGTAGCAAGCTGATAGACAGAAGTGACAAAAATAAGATACATATGCAGTTATGCATACTTTATGCATACTGCATTAGTAAACAAATCTAAATATACTAGGACTGGTAGTAAGTAACTGTTAGTGACAACCTTTGCAGCATTACATAATTTTTCCATTACCATCTGATCCTTCTACAACTACTATACCAGTTTACATGCAGCACGATTTATAGCCCTTCCACTCATTCTTACTACCATTTGCATTCTATCCTGTACTCCCTGCTATTACCCTCTCTCATACTGCTCTCCAGTGTAACCCTCCACTGTTCATTAATTACTCCTTTTGCCCATCCATATAATACTGACCCATTCCTTACAGTCTTTAACCCAATCTCACATTTTAATTACTCCGTTTGACCATCCATATAATACTGACCCATTCCTTACAGTCTTTAACCCAATCTCACATTTTAATTACTCCGTTTGACCATCCATATAATACTGACCCATTCCTTACAGTCTTTAACCCAATCTCACATTTTAATTACTCCGTTTGACCATCCATATAATACTGACCCATTCCTTACAGTCTTTAACCCAATCTCACATTTTAATTACTCCGTTTGACCATCCATATAATACTGACCCATTCCTTACAGTCTTTAACCAAATCTCACATTTTCCTCCCCCCTTTCACATTGAGCTCTCTCACTGCTACATTGCCATCTAATCCTTCCACAATTACGATAAGTTTACATGTAGTACAATTATACTCTTTTTATCCATGAATGCATACCTTAGTGCAATGTCCAGCCTATAACCAAATACACCTTTGCTTTATTAACCCTGAATTCACAATAACTTAACACAAGATTAAAAATTCTACATTTCTTACAAAAACACTCTCTCAACCCCATTCATCAGCATCTGGTATTTCAATATTCAAAATCTACCAAAGAACTCCTGTTTGTCCCAGTTAAAAAACAAACAAATATACAGTCCCACCTGCAGTGAAAAATATCTATTTTGTATTGTGACATGCAAGCCTTTATCCCTCCTCCCCTACAAAATACTAATATGCAAGTTATGTTACCTCATTTAGAATCATTTGTTGGTAATCACACAACACTCTACAGGCATACAGATACACTTAAAAAATTTTTCAGAACATAAAATACAAAGCACACAGATTCACAAAGCAAAATTGTTATGACTTTATTAAACCAATCCTGAAACATCTAAAGAAAGCAGATTACTTCCCACCCCTACAAGACCCTTAAACTCAAAGTCCTCAGCTTAGAAGAAAATGTAACCATATAGTATAAAACACCAAATGGTGAAAGAGTACTATCTGCCGGCCTGCATATATACATGAAATGGGGCCCCATTCAGTCACACATTCAGTCACTGGATACTCATCTCTTTCCATCATTACCATGTTCTTTCTTTCCACTTACCTCTTCACATCTTCTGTTACCCATCATCTGCTTAGTTATGATTTCTTGCACCAAGGTGCCAACCACAAGAAATACAGAAAAGAAAGGAAAGGAAATGGTGATACCCAAGCACATCTGAATAATAAGTACCCGTCTGTACCTCAGCATCCCATACCTTTCCCCAGTGAAGTACCATTCCCTTTGTGGCTCCAACCATTGCAGCTCCTTACTAATACATTCCTCCAATGTGCCTCCCCCTCTGCTGGATTGTTCTTCCTGTCTCATTTGTACACCCCACACTGACTACTCTCTCAGTTTCATTCTGTTCTGCTGCCATCATCATCCAAAAAATTTAATTCAGGGTGTCCAAATCTCCCCAAGTTTTCCTTAACCAGACCTTGTCCTTAATTGGAGACTGGCTCTTCCACTGTCATATGTCCCTATTTCAGTTTACACAGCTGCGTCCTGTGTGACTGTTCTGACTTCCTCCACTGTACTTTTAGTAATGACAGCTTCCTCTCACAGGACACTCATGTTTACTTCCATGGCATCTGTCTCACAGTGCCAGGCCTCTGCCAACCATCCTTCTATTGCCTAATCTCACCATTTGGTAGTCTCTGTTCTTTACCTACTTTCTACTCAGTGGTTTACTACACTTTGTAGCTCTGCTTTACATTTCAATACAAATGCACTAGCTCCTTTAGATTCTTGAGTCAATGCAACTACCCCGCCACGCTATTTTGAGTGATCAGATGCTCTTTACAAAAAATTGCTTTTTCAAGGCAGAGGTTCCACATTAAAGGGGGACATATGAACTCTTTTAGCAAGAGCCTGGGTAAAAGTCTTCTAAAAGTCTCACATGGAACTCTTACATCAAAAAAAAAAATTCCAAAATGCTACCAGGACTGGTCATTTATTGCACCAATAGCTGTAGGATGTCTGCCTAACCAGCTTCTCTTTTTGTCCCTTCCACCCAACCATTCGCACATGAATTCTCAAACCTTTCACTCTTCTCCAGATCTTCTTGACACAACATCAACACTTCTACGTAAGCATCATTCACCAATGTCCCTCTCCTGACATTTCACTTTTTGCCAGCTGCTTTACTTTATCATTTGTGCTCCTTAATGCTTCTTGTGATTTTGTTACTCTATTCTCACATCTCTGATTTCTGCTTGCAAGGCTCCCATTTTTGTAGGTAGTCTTCCTTTATGTGCTACAATTCTAATTTTTACTCCGAGTCCACTCTCACAGAGTCTTTACTGCTCAGTATTTGTTTGCCCAGTGTCTTAGTTTCCTCTCTGATTCTCTTTTCACCCTCCTAACCTCTCCCTTTCTCATTCCAGATTAATAGTTTTATTTCAGAGATACAGCAGAATAATCAGGCAGCCATTGTTAACATGATACAACAGCGCCCTATTTTCCAAGTCTAAGTTGTCGCTTATGCATTTCATGCCACACAAAGCAAAGGGTCCATCGAGTAAGGCTTTACACATTTTTATAACCACCACATACTCAAGAAGCTGCTGAGCAAGCTGTGTTCACTACACATCCACAATGTGTACCACACAGTTCCCAAGGGAGCAATGCTTCTGAGAAAACCAGGTATATTTCATGATCCATTGGAACACCAAGGAGAAGCCCAGAGCAAAAACTCTGTATGGCAAATGAAGAACAGCCTCCCCTTTCCACTGACAGCCATGTTAGTCAGGAATTCAGCAGCCACTGGAAAGAACAGATCAAGACACATTCCCTTTAGATGAAACTTAACCTGAAGGAAAATGAGGAGCCGGGGTGAACAGTAATACTCCAACTTCCAGGAAAGCAGACCAAAGGCAGCAATCTAATGCCCATCATTACAGAATCTGAGGCAAGAGACATATCCACTTAGGGCAAACTAAATGGTCATCTGTTGATATGAACATTCACTTCAGATGCATTTGAAAAAGTAACTTACCTGGGGAATCTGCCTTATTTCCCACACACAGAATTAGAAGATGTCATAATCATCATCATCATTGTCAGCCTCTCTTTTTTTCCATTTTCTACAGGGAGTCAGGGTGTTATATCAAATATCGCCATATCTCTTGATTCAGTGCCACTCTCTTACCTTCTTCAACAGTCATGCTTTACTATTGCAGGCCTTCTCTCACACAATACACATCTCTTTGCTGGATGCCCTGATTTCCTCTTGCTTTTTTCCTGTCTGTCCCAAAGCATCTTCAAAAACTGTCTTCTGCATATATGCCTGAACCACCATAATCTGTTCTCTCTGACCTGCTCTGCAATTGGAGCTACTTGGGCTTCTGCTCTCATGGCCCTCATTTCTTTATCTGTCCCACAGTGTGCATCCTACCAGTTGTCTTAGGCACTTCATCTACATTACCTCTAGCTTTTTTAACTATTCTGCTTTCACTGTCAAGGTTTCTGTACCATAAAATAGTACTGGTCACAACACATTTTTGTACACCTTACTCTCCAACTTCTTTAGCATTCTCCTGTCATACACTGCCCCTGACACTCTTCGCCAGTTCGCTGCAGCCCCTTTGATTCTTTGACCTCCTTATTCAGACCTCCCTTTTCCTCATTCACTCCTCCCAGATACTGAAGCTGTTAACCTGTCCCACTATTTTTCATTTTATCATCGGATTCTTCTGATTATCCCCATTTGCTACCATTAGAATTGTCTTATCTGTACTCAGAATTGTCCCGTGTGCCTTCAGTTTTGCATTCCACTTCTTAATTATTTGCTGTTCAATCTACCTGTAATGCCACATCATCTCTGTGTACTGCAACATTGCCAATCTGTCCCCTGCAACCTGTTTTCTAATGTAGTCCATCACCAGAGTAAACAGCAGTGGGCCCAAAGTTGAACCCTGAAGCATACCCACTGCCACTGAGAACCCATCTGTGAATCTGAGCACTGTTTGTACTTGTGTCACTGAGTCCTTGCACATAATCTTCACAAATTCTACCAATTTTTCTGGGACTTTGAACCACTACAGGTTTGCCCAAATCAGCTTTCCTAGGTCCTTGTCATGTGCTTTCTCCAAATCTAGGAATGCTTAGTTGGACTCTATCCTCATTTGTAGCTTCAACTATCTGTCTCACTGCAAATATCAGGACTGTTGTGCTGCATCCTGATCCAAATACAAACTGCTCCACTCCCATCTCTGTGTACTCATGTATTAACTACTCTCGGGAATTTTCATGCAGTGTGACAGGAGTCTGATACCTCTATACTGCCCATAGTTGTGAATGTCCCCCTTGTTCTTGTACACTGGCATTAGTGTGCTTATTCTCCAGTCATATGAGATAAGCCTCTCTCTCCATACTGCTATGAGTACCCTCTGGATTCATCTCTTCCTTAATTCACCCAAAATCTTAATCACATTTGTAGTGACCTAATTTGAGCCCACTGCATTCCCTGAGTTCATTTTCCTTACTATCGTTCTTACTTTTTCTGAGGTGGGCTCCTCTTCTTCCTTTAGCATAGGCCGTGTCTGGGGCAGTACAACTGGTTTTCTTTATTCAGGAGAAGTACTCCTTCCATCCGCTTTTAACATCCTGTGGACTGGGCAGCAGGCTGTTGCTGTCAGACCCTATTAAGGGTGTCTGTCTGTTTGATGACCACCTAATCTTTTTGTCTCTTCCTTGCAACCTGACAGAGTTTCTTTGTGCCATCTACTGTGTCAGTTTCCAGAAGCTGGTAGAGTGCCACTGATGCCTTGTTCTTTGCCATTACAACTGCTGTCTTAGCCTCTTTGTTAGCCAACCAGTGATCCTTCTCGTCACAGTCTGTCTTTTCTATCTCCCACGTTTCCTCTACTCCTTCTTTCTTTTCATGACTTTCTGGACATCTGCATTCCACCACCAGCTTTCCTTTTGCACCTTGTTCCCATTTCAGACTTGGCTGCATATCTGTTCTACAGTTCACACACATGCTGTTTTGAGGCACTGCTATTCTTCTTCAGCTTCACCTATTTCCTCTTCATCCTGAAGAACTAAAGCCCTGAATATTTCCTTGAACTCTTGCATTTTCTCTTCAGTCAATTTCCAGGTTTTCAGCCTAGTCTCTGTTGATCTTAGAGCCTTCTCTGACCACTGGTTGCAGCTGATTGTGACAACCAGTGGTTTATGCTGTGGGCTGACTGTTACACTGGGGATGACTTTGCAATCACTTACTCAATCCCAATGCCCTTTCCTTACTAGGAGGAAGTCTACCTGAGTTGCATGTTGGCCACTCTTGTATGTGACCTTGTAACTGTCTCTCTTGCTAAGCCATGTGCTGGCCACCATCAAGCCATTTGCCAGACAGAAGTGTAGAATGGTCATTCCTTCTTTATTCTTGTTGAGTCACCCATGTGGACCCGGTAGTCTTCATACCCTGTTGTGTCTATGTGCATTCAGACCCCCCTTTATCAACAGCAACTCATGTCATCCTGCTTTATCAATTAGGTCCTGCAACAGCTGCTTGAATGCACTCTTTTCCTTTTTATCACAACCCTGCTGTGGGGCATTGGCTGTGATTATGAAAAGTGCCCTATCCCTTCAGTGCAGCCTGATTGCTATGAGTCTATCATTAGTTCTAATGACAGCTCACACTGTTTTCTAAAGTCTCTCCTTCACCACAATTTCCACGCTATTTGTATTCTCTCCTCCCCCAGAGTAGAAGACTCTGGATCCCAAGTCAAGTGGCTTTGCTACACTACCCTTTCATTTTGTCTCCTGGATACAGATGATTTCCAGCTTCCTCATTACCATCACGTCATCTATTTCTAAGCTGTATCCTGTTAGTGAACCTATATTGAGTTTAGCAATCTACAGTTCATGTTTGGCAGGTTAATCAGTTTTACATCCAGCTTTCACTCAACAGAGCTATCTCAGATTACCCAAACTGGGCAAATGGACACCAGCCTTTCAGTAGATTAATGACCCAGGGTTGCTAGGCTTAATGGCAGGTATACACACTGATCAAAAGGAGCACAAAGATCTCTCCAACTATTAGCATGGGTCCCTGGTATATGGTGTGCAGTCTATGATCCATGTTCTCATATCTCGAGCATATTGTGCACCACAGTTGATGACCAAAGCAGTTGATCTACTGAACTCTTCCCCCAGATAGCCAACATCTATATAGTCTGTGCTGCTGCTCATAACTCTGTTCTTGGGTGAGTATGATGTGGAAACATCCATCATGTTTTGGAAGGTGGGATGAACACCACATAGACACAGGAAGAAAGTACAGTTGTGTACACTTACCATAAATATTAATGTTTGAGTGTATTCACTGTTGCAGTCATTACATTTGGGTAATCTGCTGGCAGGTTGCCCTCAGTTGGCCTGATTAACAAGGTCTTGGGTCCTGCATCGGTTGCTGTTCCTTCTTCCATGACGTCAGCTCGTCAGGGGTATAAAACATGCAGCCTACGCCATTACATCAGTTTTTCTTGCCCCAGATGTCAGGTGCCCCCCAAATGGCGAGCAAAATATATATTTAAAATTAAAAAACACAAAAATATACCTCCAAACAAAAGCAAATGCACCAAAAAGGCTTTTAAGCATAGTAAAAGAAAGTAGAGGTATAGTAATAGAAAAACAGGGGGCTGGAGAGAGGGTAAGCAGGACTGCAACAGTGAATACACTCGAACATCTATATTTATGGTAAGTGTACACAACTGTTCGATGTTCATTGTGTTTCACTGTTGCAGTCATTACATTTGGGTAGATTCCCAAAGCTATGGTTGGGAGGATGAATATATACAGCATTAGGAACAGCTATAAGGCCCTGCAAAACAGCAGTGGCAAAGCCAGCTCTGGATTTAGAGAAAATAGGTAAGTGATAATGCTTGGTGAAAGTATGAACTGAACTCCAGGTAGCAGCTTCTAGAATATCCCTGGTAGGAACACCTCTGGGAAAGGCTGTTGAAGTAGATGCAACCCTGGTGGAATGAGATCTGATCCCCTGGGGGATAGGATTTCCATGGTGCTTATAACAGAAATAAATACAATGGCTTATCCATTTAGAAATGGTTTGCTTTGAAATAGCCTTCCCTTCTGCCCCTGCAGAAAATGCTACCAGCAGTTGTTCAGATTTTCTTCGAGATTTAGTCCTGTCCAAGTAGAATCTAAGTTGTCTGTGTACATCCAATGAATGCAGAATCCACTCCCCATTGTTCTGTGGATTGGGAAAGAAAGTTGGCAAATGAAAGGACTGATTAAGAGCCACACTGGATACCACCTTGGGCATGAATGATGGATTGGTCCTGAGTGACACCCTGTCCACGTGAAAGATGATGAAAGGCTCCACTGCCATAAGGGCCTGTAGTTCAGATATCCTTCTAGCTGAAGTGATTGCCAAAAGGAAAGTTGTTTTCCAGGAAATAAATTTTAAGTCTCCAGTAGCAGCTGGCTCGAAAGGAGGTAGAGTGAGTTTCTCCAATATAAAGTTAAGGTCCCATGCAGGGGTTGGAGCTCTCCTGGGTGGTCTCAAGTTTTTGGCCCCTCTGAGATACGTCTTTAGAAGGGGATGAGAGAGCGGGGGGTTCTATGTTGTTAGGCCCTTGTGAAGCATCTCAGTTAAGTATTACAAAATCTGAGGTAAATTGGGCACTGCTGTGCTCATCCCTTGAGATTGATTCCAGGTACATAATCTTTTCCATTTGTCAGCATAAGAATTTCTTGTACTAGGTCTCCTCGCCTCCAAAATGACATCCATCATAGGTTTGCTGAGGGATGCTAAGGGGGAATTTAAGTGATTAGCCAAGCTGCAAGATTCAATGTTTGGAGTTCAGGGTGCAGAATTTGGTTCTCCTACTGAGACAGTAAGCAAGGTGTCTGAGGCAGGTGCCACGGTGAAATGTGTGACACACTGCGCAGGAGTGGGTACCAGTGTTGGCGAAGCCAGTCTGGAGCAATTAAAATCATTTTTGGTTTGTCCTATTTGACTTTCAGAAGAACTTTGGAGAGCAGAGGCAGAGGGGGAAAGGCATAGACTAATAGGTTTTTCCAGCTGAAGGACAGAGCATCAACTTTCCAGGCTTTTTTGTGATGAGTTCTTGTGCAAAATTTGTCCAACTGGTAGTTCTGGGGTGAGGCAAAAAGATCTATGTCTGGGCTCCCCCATTTGTATGTCAACATGTTGAAAATCCGTGGTTCCAGTTTTCATTCGTGTGGGTCCATGAAATTTCTGCTTAGTTCTTCTGCCACAACATTTAGCTTTCCTGGCAGGTATTGAGCTTGCAGTTGTACTTGGTAGCTCAAGGCCGTATTCTACAATGCCATGGCTAATCTGCAGAGGGGGTAGGAATGTGTACCCCCCTGCTTGTTTATGTACCACATAACCGTGGTGTTGTTCGTCCTTATCAGTAATTGTCCTGGATGAAGGTAGTCCTTGAAGGCTGTCAGAGCATTCTGTACAGCTAGCATTTCTTTTTGACTGATATGAAGATACATTTGATTTGGTCTCCATTTGCCCTGAATGCACTTCCCTGCCAGATGAGCCCCCAATGCATAGTCTGATGTGTCTGTAGTTAGGGTTTTGGCGGCAGGGGGTGGTGTGAATGACAGTCCCTTGTTTTGGTGGCAGGCCGTTGCCCACCATAGGAACTCTAGGCGCAGGCATGGTATGATAGGAATCATTGTTTCCAGGCTGTGACAATGTTGACTCCATAGACTTTTTAAGTACCACTGAAGTTTCCTCATATGCAGTCTTACCTAATGAATTAGAAGAATGCAGGAGGCCATGAACCCCAAGGCTTGAAGTATTTGTCTTGCAGATAGCAGGGTTTTTGTAACCACCTCTATGAAGTAAGTCACCAAATTAATTTGCTTTTCTGGCATAAGGAAAGCCATCTGGGCAATTGTATTCAAGCTTGCACCTAGAAATGTAATCTTTTGAGAGGGTACCAGTTGAGATTTATTTTCATTTATGGTGTACCCCAGACAGGTTAGAACTCTTTTTACAAACGCCAGTTGTTTTTGAAGAACGGCCTGGTTTTCTGCCTGAATTAGACAATCATCCAGGTATGGATATATTTGAATATTTCTTTGCCTGCAAAATGCAATTACTGGAGCCAGGCACTTTGTGAATATCCTTGGCGCAGTAGACAAGCCAAAAGGCAGTGCAGGGAACTGACAATGCATGCAGCCTGCTTTGAAGAGTAGGTATCTTCTGCAAGATTCCCTGATTGGGATATGCAGGTAAGCCTCTTTTAAATCTAGCGCTGACAACCAGGCATCCTTGCCTGGCATAGGAAGTAACTGGTGAAGAGTCAGCATCTTGAATTTTGGAATGTCCAGAAAGGTGTTTAGAGTAGACAGGTCCCGAATTGTACACCATGATTTGTCTTTTCTGGGTACCAGGAAAAGTCTGGAATAGAAAGCTTGTCCCTTTTCCTCTTCTAGTACTAGTTGAATAGCTCCCCATGTTTAGGAGGGAAAGTACTTGTTTCTGAGCCTCTGCCCACTGATTTGGGGGGCAGGTCTGGCCACCCGTTTGGTGTTGGCAGCATGTGGAAATGAAATCTGTATCCCTGGGACACTATATTTAAAACCCATTTGTCCTGGGTTATAAGTTGCCAGTTTCTTGAATGAAGAGCCAATTTTCCCCCCAAAAGGGTGGCTAAGAGGTAAGTGCTTGTTAATTTTAAAGGGACGTCATTGAGACTGTTTACCATAGGGTGGTGCCTTGTTGTTTCCAGATTTGGAAGTGAAAGCACCCCATTGCTTAGTTCTGAAAGTCCCTTGGAAATGAAACCTGGTGCTTTTGGAATGTTTGGGTTTGGCTGTAGTGGCTCTGGAAGGAGCTGGAAAGGACCAGTTCTTAGTAGGCTAATGCCTACTAAATCTAGGAGGTTGTACCTGTAAGAAATCTTTCATAGTTTGCATAGATTTAGCTTTATCTTCCATCTTTTTTAGAACTTCTTCAGCCTTATTGCCAAACAGGCGGTCCTGTTGCAAAGGAGCATCCAAAAGTTTTGCTTTAACATGATCAGGCAGAGATTGCTCCTTAAGCCAAGCATGCCTTCTAAGTACAGACCCAGTAACAGCAGCCCTGCAAGAGGCCTCTAAAGAATCAAAGCCACTTTGCAAAGTATGTTTGCCAACTTGTTCAGCTGAATACAATAAATCCTGCAATTCTTTATTGTCCACACAGTCAGAAATCAACATCATTTTCTGTTTAAGCAGTCCCATGATATGCTATTGATATTTTAGCATATGGAATTGACAGTTTAAAGCCCTGATTGCTAAGGTTGCAGAAGCATAAACCTTTTTACCCCATCTATCCAGCGCCCTGGAGTCTCTATCAGAAGGGGTAGGATTTTTAGCAGTAGAAGCCTTAATGCCCTTGGGCCCCTGAGAAATGGTTTCACGATCCGCAACAGGATTTTTGAAAAGGAATTTGTGGGACCCAGGAACCCTGTAGTACCTGTCTGGTTTGCTAGGAGCTGGAGGCAGGGAATCAGGGGCCATACTGGATTCCGAAAGCACATCATCAACAATGTCTAGTACAGGAGGTATAGCCAAAGGCCTATGCTGAGGAAGAAGAAGGAAATCCCTAAGCCTCTTTTTGGATTCAGAGAAATCCTGACTTTCCCAGTGGAAATGCTCCCTTAAGGTATGTCAGGCGGAGAAGCAGAGGGAATGGAATCCTCTGCATCAGAGTCCTCATATGTAGGAATGGACAAATCCAGACCATTAGAAGAGTCAGAAGAAACAGAGTCCTGTTCAGAAGATTCATAGTCAAGTTCAGTCCTAGGCCTGTTGGAGGGGGGGGCTGACTACCCCTGATAAGAGTAATTAAATCTTCAGCCATTTTGATCATTTGTTTTTAGGCATAGGGGCCTGAACATGTGGCCTGGGCATCGGTTTTTTAGACATAGATCGAGATTTAGGCCTTGGCACTGAAGTTGGAGACGGTTTAATATGCAACTCTGTAGGCCTGAATACACCCTCAGAAAGCCGGTGCCTGCTCAGCGGATCCAGACCCATTCAAGGTAGAGACTTCCGCGGGTTCCATATGTGAAGCATCTCGTGGCATACCGGACTCCGAATGGGTCTCAGTAGAGGCCTGCGAATCAAAAGTAGCTGGTATCAGGAGCTGCGAAAGCGCCTCACTGAGTACCGGCGAACTGGCAACTGGCTTAAGAGAAGCGTCGTCAGCAGTTTTGGACCTCAATGGCCTGTCTCTGTCTTTTTCTTTGTATTTTTTTGGTATTCTGGTAGTCGGCTGGCTAACCAATGTCATTTCTGGATAATTAAACCGAGAACAGAAATATTTAGAAGCAAAAATGTACCAACAACGGATAGTGCGCTGATTAAATAAAGCACAAAACCAACAGCAAGGTACATCGTGGTCAGGGCCTAGGCAAGGAATACAGTACAAATGAAAATCCTTATGAGGTATTTGCTTCCCACAAGTAATACAATTATTAACTTTACTGACATCGGAAAGGAGCAAGAAAAAGTTTCCCCGAAAATCGAAAATGAAAATTTCAGGAGTCGGCCGACCGGCACTTGCAAACTGCTTCTGTTTTGGGCACCACGTGGCAAGAAAGCCTGGTGTAATGGCGTTGGCTGCATGTTTTATACCCCTGATGACCTGACGTCATGGAAGAAGGGACAGCAACCGACGCAGGACCCAAGACTTTGTTAATTAGGCCAACTAAGGGAAACCTGCCAGCAGATTACCCAAATGTAATGACTGCAACAGTGAATCACGATGAACATCATGCAAACTCCACCCAGGCATTGGCTGCATGTGAAGCTCAAACCATGTACCTTGTGCATGGCAGACAAAGACCTTAACAACAGAAGATGCGACAGACATTTACCTGCAATTATTGGCCCAAAAGAACAAAACAGTGGACCCACAATAATGGAACACTGGGCAACAAGGAGCATGTCCAATACAGCCCCCCACACACACACACACACATGTCCTAGAAGCTAGAAACAGCACCCTAATAACCTTCTCTCAAGAATATGAGGAAGAAAGAATAAGCAAAGCTTATCTTCGAGTTCTGGAAGGAAAATAAGAACCACTGTGGCGGGGTGGGGGGTCAGTGAGCACCACATTGCACAGGCATAAAATCAAAGAAGGAAACAAAAGGCAAGCCTCCTTGCTACATGGCCATATCCAAAACTGACATGTCTAGAGGCAAATGTTATGGGCTGACAAACTTCACCCTCCTGCACTAGAAATTTTACAATAAAAGAAAGGTGCAAAATGCAGTGGTGAGTGCCCTTGCATCTTCATTAATCCTGAACCACAGGCTAAAGCCAACCGGAATAGCTAGGGTTGCTACAGGTTATTTGCAATGGAAAGCCATGAGGAAGTTAGACACCAAGAGGTCAGGTTCTTCACAGAGAAGGGATGCAGGAATTGATAACTTCAAATTTCAATCCAAAAATGCAAAAACAGATGAAGAAAGGAAAGAGCCTGTTTTAGGTTTTGTTCAGAGGATTCCTCCATATCAGACAACAAGGACAACTTTCTGGACAACAGTGATCCTGAAGAAGAAACTCTGGGATCTGCTGCCATCAGAAGCAGAAAGGAGACCCTTCTTAAGTCCCCTACAGCAAAGGGGTGCAGGTCATATTCTCTTAATGAAAGGGAAGCCAATGCCAGTAAGGTGAGCACTGGCATAGTTATGAAACAAAAAGGAATATGAATATATATATATATATATATATATCTATATATATATATATATATATATATATATATATCTATATATATATACATATATGCGTAAGTATATGTCAAATTATCCAAAACAAAAATGACTGCTAAACAACTGAAACAAATCACTTAAATATACATCATATTACACACTACCACATATTCCTCAAAGTACTGCATGGTCAGTTGACACACTGTCGCATTCACACACAAACTACATTCTAAAAACAAGCACCCCAGATGTACACACTCCCACACCACATAGAAACAGACAATAACACACCACATCACACACCAACAAATGAACCCATATAAATAACTTTTCTGGAGGAGGGTCTCAAGATCATACAACAGTGGTGAAGGGGCATATTTCTAGTTCCTGCTATACTATGATCTTGCACAACATCAAACTGGCATATTTTGATCAGCTGTGTAAAACACTCAGTATCTTGTGTCCACTATATATCAGACTACAACTTAAAACTATTGGCAAGCTGAGCATTTGATCCACTGAATGGTATCCATAGAGATATATCTGAACCCCTGCATTCCAGGGTACAGCACCTACTAGGCATTACATTCACCTGACAACTATGGGAGAGTATCTGTTTATTTGTAGCTCAATAATTTCCCACCAGCTTTTGCATGATAAAAATCCAGAACTGGCTGAAATTCTAGTTACACTCAATAAGATTAATTATCACATCAAAGCCAGCTACAGGTGTCCATCTATGATTCTTTCAAAACATGAAGAATATCTTAACTAGTTAGAAAAGTTATTTGTCAAACAAAATGCCTTTCTTATGGGTGACTTCAACTATCCACATGCGGACTGGCAAACATTTGCTACTAACAACAAAAATGCTTAGAGATTTCTTGATTTTGCAAATGACAATGGACTTGACCAAACTGACCCCTTACCCATCAGTGAGGTTAATCTTGATCTTGTCCTCACAAACATTTCTCCCTATTTCACCACCTACCTTGTTTACCCCTCCAGTCAATCTGATCATGTCACTGTTATCCTCTCTATAAAAACTTGACTAATGGCCCCTAATAATTCCTCCAAAACCAGTTATTGGCTATTGACTGATCTTATTTATTTATTTTTATTTATTTATTTACATTTGTTGAACGGGAGTGTGCGACTGGACGTAGGTCCATTTTCAGCGGAGGCCCGGGGAGAAAAGCTCCACAGTTAAAATAAACAGACAGTAGTTACATTGGATTACATAGCGATTAACAATTTAACGTAGCAATTAATCACAAACATATTTACAGATGAAGAACATAGTACATCAGTAGATAACTAGAACCTGATCTTACTGACAATCAGAAAAGGTGAAGCTTTGAAGTAATCTTCAACTCTGTGCAGATCTCATCTCCAATGGTACCTTCTTCTCTGACCCCAAGAACATTGCTAATATCTTTGCAGCGAAATTCTCCTCCAACTTCACGCCACCCACCCTCTACTTTCTCCCCTCACACCCCTCCTCCTGACATCAATTTGCACCAAGTCCTTTTCGTACCTTCCAAAATTAAAAACACTACTTCCATGAATCTTGCCAGTATCCCTGGATTTCTTCTGAGAAATGTAAAGTCCCACTTATCAAAACCCCCTCCATCAACTCTTCACCCTGATCTCTCAACAGGTTACATCCCAAGAAGTGGAGAATGACAGTTGTGTTACCACTGCATAAGTTGTAGAGACCTACTGAACCTCTACTGCCCTTAGACATCACAAGCCTATTAGTCTCACTAGTATTATTTGCAAGGGTATGGAATGTATTATAGTTGAGCTAATAAACAATATAGATGACCTTCTATTCTTGGATATGCACCACTTTCACTTTGTAAAAGGCACTTATCAAAACCCCCTCCATCAACTCTTCACCCTGATCTCTCAACAGGTTACATCCCAAGAAGTGGAGAATGACAGTTGTGTTACCACTGCATAAGTTGTAGAGACCTACTGAACCTCTACTGCCCTTAGACATCACAAGCCTATTAGTCTCACTAGTATTATTTGCAAGGGTATGGAATGTATTATAGTTGAGCTAATAAACAATATAGATGACCTTCTATTCTTGGATGTGCACCACTTCCACTTTGTAAAAGGCAGTGTGATCAACCTGGTTGAGTTCTATCAACGAGTTACTAAAGCCATGAATATGGGGCATACAGTCCGCACTGCTTATGTGTACCCTGCCATGGCCTTTGACACTACCCCCCCCCAATATGCTGGAATTGTTGACAACCTCTCCCAACTCAACATTAACCCATATATAGTTCACCAGATTGGTAATTTACTTTCTGATAAAACCCTTACTGTTAAGGGAGGCAGAGGCAGGGTAGTATTTGCTTTAGACAGAAAAATGTCACTAGTGGTGCACCACAAGGATCTGTCCTGGGTCTCCTTCTCACTGGTATATATTTCTGTGAGATAAAAGCCATTATCAAAGGACTATGGCTAATCAAGTTTGTTGGTGTATGCAAACTGGGGACTGTTATCAAATCCCCTTATGACATTCAAATTCTCCAGCAAGGGCTTAAAAAATGTTTGGTGTATTAATCATGGTCTTACACTCAAACCAAGAAATGTAGCATAGTTTCCTTTGTTAAATTTAGCATCACTACTGCTTACCAAATAAACATTTCACTTAAGTTTGACTTTGTCTTCAGGGACTTGAGTACATATGTACTTGAGTACATCTCCCATCTGACCTTACTCAACCCCTCCCTTAATCAGTTCCAAAAAAATCTAACACGGTATTTTAAAACTCACTGGTTATGCCCTTGCTCTAACTCTGACTAAAGCCTCATCTACTTCCATATCCCTGCAATTTCTTATTCATAGCAACTAACCTCTTACATTAAAAGGTTTGAAAAGAGAAACTGTAATATCTGTGCAGATACTCTGTATATAAGCTGCACCTATAGGTTTGATAAGAGAAACTGTAACATATTTGTATATATTTCTGTATATAAACTGTATTCTTCATAAGCTTGAAATGTGAGACTGTAACTTGTATGTTAATACAATATGTTTGTGCATATACTGTGAAATGTGAGACTGTAACTTGTATGTTAATACAATATGTTTGTGCATATACTGTAACTTGCTTGTCTTTATCTGTTCGTAAATTTGAAGCTTTTCTCCCTGGGCCTCTGCTGAAAATGGACATGTATCCAGTCGGACTATCCCAGTCAACAAATGTAAAATAAAATAAATAAAAATAAATGTTTTCCAATGAACATAACATCTCTGTCTTGGTTAGAAAGTTTTTCTACCTTGCAGTGTTATTCTTTGTGATATCTCCTCAAGATCCAAAGAAGTTCTAGTCCCACTTTATTAATCCTGCATTAGGCCCACCATTGAACATAATGCAGCCTTTTTCATGTGCCTTGACAAGCAACTAAACCAGTTTGAGAGACCCCAAAAGAACTCAGGTTTCAGTACCCGTAGCTACTGTGATAGAAAAAGCTTTGTCCTTCTACTTAGTGTTAAACACACTCCTGAGGGGTGATCTCTGTTTAACTTTCCATGCTACGAACAAACCAACACTCTTGGAACTCCTTTACCTAAACAGAATGAGTGATAAAGTAAATGTCACTTCTAGAGGCCTACACCCACACTATCACATGACCAACAAAAACAAATGGCATGATAGATACTAAACCCAATGTATCCCACTTCTAGCACAGACTGTCCTTCCCTATCAAATAGAGTACTTCCCTAGCAACTTTAAAACTAGTCTGAATGACTGATTGGGTGATCACAAATTTTCATTAGTAATATATGGAGAGAGTCTACTTCATAGGGACACTGTTAGTCTTCCACCAGTATTGATGTGACTGAGCTTTTTGATAGTCTCCTTTGGTCATATGCTTAGTAAGAACATATGAACATACATAAACACACACACCCACACACACACACACACACACACACACACACACACACACACACACACACACACACACACACACACACACACACACACACACACACACACACACACACACACACACACACACACACACACACACACACACACACACACACTAATGCACACACACTAATGCACGCACACACACAGACACACACAGACACACACAGACACACACAGTGTTGGCAGGTGAATGCACAACAGTTGAGGCAGACAGGGCAAAACAATACCTTTTTGGATAAGCCAGTGAGAAACTGAAGTATGGAGTACATGAGTTAAGAAAAAAACGTAGAAAAGCTATTACTCTGGAGTATGTAATAGGAAAGAGTATTGGGAACTGATTCCTTTAAGCTAGCATCCCTAAGTTTACACATGGGAAATTAGAGTATCCAGCTCCTATTTAAGGCAAGGTCTTTTCAATAATGCAGAAGTTGTTGGAAGCCAGAGAAGTGTAAAACACTTGTGTTTAGAGGTTCGTTATTAAGAAGAGACTGTGTGTGACTGAAGCAATCTACTTTGAGATGGATGTCCACTAAGAGGTCAGTATATGCCAATGGAAAGTTGTAAGTTACCTGTAGTGATCCAGAGAGACAGCCTAGTAAAAATAATGTATTTTCATTTTCAACAAAGGAAGTCTTATCAGTGAAAGACTCTGAAACTTTTGTTTGGATATTAGCAAATATTCTTCTGGAGTTTGGCTAAAGATTTTATGTATGGAGAAGAGACTGTATTGCACAAAAGACTCTCGACCAGATTCATTAATGCCTACACTAAGTGTACACAATCTGTATTCAAGAAGATCCTTACCACATTTATTGTGCCTTCTAGATGCTCAGAAAGATTGCACTAAGTGTAGATGAAGTCTACACTTTCTGGTAATCTTTTTGAAACCCCTCAACAGTTAAGGTTGCAAGAAAATCAGTTGGACAACTAAAATTAGGAGGAACAAGGTGCGAATTATCCTTGTGTTGTCCGCTCATCAGAAGGGTGTACACAGTGTACACTTAGTATAGACATTAATGAATCCCAGGGTCTGTTTATCAGGCTTACTAGGAAGGTGCAATATGGAAAAAGACTGCCATCTTTAAAAGAAAGTCTGTACACATGTGCTGGCAGTTGCTGTGACTGCAGCATATAGACTGAACTATTATTTTGCTGTAATCATTTTGTTGCCACTTTAATTTTGGTTACTTTTGGTACTGTCAGTGAGTTTTTCCTTACAACAACTGAAGGAAGCACGTTCCTGATCAGAGTGGTACTGGGTTTCTAGAGATTTGACCAATGGTGTTCCTGTCATGTCCACAATGACTACAGTTGATCAATTTCATCAGATTATTTCCACCACTGCCAGTGGGATGGTAGTTATAGCCAAATTCACCATGCTCCCATTGAAACCCCTTAACAGCACCAAGGATCTGGAAGCGTACCTGGTCACCTTCAAAAGGACAGCCGTTCACGGGGGCTGGGATCATACCAGCTGGAAGAATATTTTAGCAGCACATCTCACAGGGTAAATCCCTCCAAGCATATACAGACATTCCAAATTTGTAGAGCAGTGTTTTCAATAATGTAAAGAAACGCTTACTAGTGAGGGCAGGACTCACCTCTGGAAATCAAGGTCTTAAATTTCACTAGACATTATTTAGATGTAAGACCGTCAGAGTACAGATAATGCAGTTAAAGTATATTTTAATATTTTGGCTACAACAAGAGTGGGTGACCATAAAAGAAACAATGAAGGATATTCTAATAACAAGTCAATCTGAAAGAACTTTGCCAGCAAATATTAAAGTATTTTGATCATGTTTGTAGGCGCTTCACGGCAGCCAATAGTTAAGTGCCACAATTCATATATATCCTTATTCTACCTCCTTTATTTGAAATGTTTTTTTTTTTTATCAAAAAGCTTCTTTAAAAGCTTTTTATTAAACCACAGGCCAAATAAATGTAATATATCTCTCTGTGGCATCACCATAGGGATTTCAAGAAGCGTGTCCATAGACTTTAATGTACACATCTCGCCACATGAGTGGTGATGTGCCCATTAAACTGTATAGACACAGTTCACACTTTCCCTGTATTGAAACTACAGAGCTTAAACTTTACATTTTATCTTCAGTGACATGTGTCAAAAGCAAAGCAGTATTTTCATCAGCAGGCACCACAATATTTTGGTAGTTCTTGACTACACTACCCAGTTCCACAAAACTATTCCCCATTAGGAAAGCTAATTCCACAACACTAGCTAATGAACTGGTTTTGCTGTTTTCCCATGGGGGACTACATAAGGAAATTCTAATGAATTAAGGTACACAATTCATGTCTGAAGTCATGAAACACCTGTGCTAGACTCTTCAGGTTAAACAGCCAAGGATATCATCATTATCATCAATCCCCCTTTTTCTATTTTCTACCTGAGGTCGTGGTTGCATGTCAACTGTCGGCATCTCCCTCAGTTCAGAGCCACACCCCTACCTTCTTTGACAGTAATGCCGGTCGAAGGTCTTTTTTCACACAATCCATCCCTTTGCAGGACATCCGTTTCCTCTTGCCTTCTTCCCATTTCTCCCAAATCTTCATCACCAAGCCACCATCTGCTTTCCTGCACATGAGGCAAAGCTACCATAATCTGTTCTCTTTGACCTTTTCTGCAACTGAAGCAACTTTGGCTCTGACATCATTATTTCTTTGTCTGCCCCACAGTGTGCAACCTACTACCCATCTCAGGCACTTCATTTTTATCACACCTCTAGCTTCCTCAGATGCTCTGCTTTTACTACCCATGTTTTTGTACCATACAGAAGTATTGGAAGCACCACTGTTTTGTACACCTTAATGTTCAGCTTCTGTGGCATTCTTCTACCGCATACTATCCCTATGCCATTTAGCTTCAGCTCCTCTATTTCTCGCTTTGACCTCCTCATTGACTTCCCTTCTCCTCAACCACTCTCCTAGATATCTGAAGATGTTAACCTGCTCCATTATTTTTCCTTCTATTGCAGTTTTCAGCTTCTTCTGATTCCCCCCATTTGCTTCCAGGACAACTGTCTTATGTGTATTTAACTTCATCCCATGTGTCTTCAGTTTTGCATTCCACCCCCCTATCTTCTCCTATAGTTCTTGTTCACTGTCTGCTTGTAATACCACATTATTTGCATACAACTTTTTTGATCTGTCCTCTCCAATTTGTTTGCTAATGTATTCAATCACAAGTGTGAACAGCAGCAGGTTCAGAACTGAACACTGATGCACACCCACTCCCAATGTGTATCCATCTGTGAGCAAGAACTTTGTTTCTATTTGTGTCATTTCGTCTTTTTACATAGCCTGCACTAATTCTACCAATGTTTCCTGGACTTAGAACCATCTCATGACTGTCCAAATCAGCTTTCTTTGGACCTTGTCATATGCTTTATCCAAGTCTAGGAATGCCCAGTCGGATTCTTTCCTCATCTCCAGTTTCCTCATCACTATCTGTCTTACTGTAAACATCAGATCATAGGTGCTGCAGCTTGATCTGAATCAGAATTACTCATTTTCCATCATACTTTCTACTGCTTTTCACATTTGTTTATCCATCACCCTCTCCAGCACTTTCATACAGTGCGACAGGAATTTGATTCCTCTATACTGCCCACAGTTGTGAATGTCCATTTTGTTCTAGTACACTGCCACTAGAATGCTTATTCTCCAGTAATAATGGATAATACTACACATATATTTAAGCTATATATTTGTTTGAAAACATCATACAAAAATCATGTTAGAAATTATAAACAATTTAAACTGTAATAAAAACGTTTAAAAATATGCAGCCTACCAATGTATTATAAATATTACTTTCAAGGCATTCAGAATTGTGTTACTGTTTGTTAATGTTTCACTGGTATGAGCTTTTACATCAATTAATATATGATTTTTGATTTGTATGAGGTTGTGCTGGACACTGAGCTATTTAGTTAATGCTATATATACCTCCCTACAGTCACAAGCAACAGCAATGTACTGGCAGTAATTAAAAGTAACTAGTTCCATCCAGCTAGGTTACATATATATAGTATATGCTGCTTGCCTCATATTTTCTTGTTGAACTGATCAATCCTTTATACCTATGCACTAGATATTAGTAATGTTTGATGAACAGATCAAGGCTTTTTAGCTATACACTACTGTAATATATTTGTATGTTTGCAAAAAGTTATCACATTTGATATAGCCCGTAAGTGATATAATCTGCCTTAGGAAGGGCTAATCTACAGCAGCTCCTAAAAAAAAAAATAACAAGTCTGCATAATTTTTACATTTGAGCCCTGTCTATACTTCTTCCCCTTGAAGTTTTCAGCTTGCTGGTGTCTCAGTATTCTTTGCCAAAGTTATTTTCATCTGCCATGTAGAGAAGGCTGGCTTTCTAACACAATCTGCCTTCCACTATTACTTTCAAACTAACTTTATTCTCATGCAGTAATTCTTTTTTCGGCCCTAGACAAAGATTTGTGTTATCACCAGCTATCAAGCAGCCAAATCTCTTCCTGCTAATGTACATTGTTTCCAACTCGGTGGGCAGTCACTAAACCAGCTACAAGAACAAAGGGTACCTACATAGAGGATAAGCAAGATTTCAGACTGCATTATCAGCCTTGTATGATAGTGTTTTTAAATAACATTCTGCTAATAATCTCAAGTCCTCTCAAGTAATCTGACTGGAGTTTGGCCTGTTGTACTGATCACCATAGGTATGCACACGTGACTTGGGGCATAGACAGCACCAACCCTTTAACTCCATTAAAGACTCTAGTCACAGCTTTATACTGCCTTTTTCAAATACAGTCTGCCTGTCAGTTACCCTCCCATTAACAGTGCATCAGTATTCCCTACTATCTGTCTAGTGTCCCCAGTTATACAGCTGTAACATAGATTTTTACTTGCTGCATAGAAAGAATCTACCTTCAACAATATTGAACTTTACCTATAAATCTTGGACAATATTACCTACAAATTCCAGTTAATAGTGCAATTTTCAATTGTAATCTACCTGTTAATCACCCTTCCATTAGAATACCATATCACTCTCCCCACCAGCTATCGCTCTCATTCCTTAGGTATGCAGCTGTAACATATATTTTTTCCTTACTGCATAGAAAGAAACTACCTCAATAAGACAGAAATAATCCCCCCAAGCTTTAACATTCCCAGAACTGAAAACAAAAAAACACAAGGTGAAGCAATAATATACCACAGTAGCATAAACCCATCACCTTTCCTATCTACCATACCCTCCTTCCATAATGCCAAACTACTTCTAAGTAACTAAAACTAAATGCACACAAAACAATATGTATAGCACATTGGAGGCCATCCTACTCTGGTTATCCCACAATGTATACACAGACCCCCGATTTAATAAAATCCATGTAGGCATTGTGTAGAGCCTACACGGAAGTTACTGTGTCCATGTACATGGTTCCCCCTCAGTAACACATCATGCATATTAATGATGGCACGTTGCTAAGGGAGAGTCGTGGTACACAGTTATTGAATCAGTGTAGGGAGTATGTGACTGTGTCCACAGATGAGTAACCCACCCCCTGCACTGTTCAAGTGTATTATGTCAATGTATTTAATATTTTTTTTTAAGTTTGCATGGCAAGGGGCAGAGTACATCAATTGACACATGCCGGACATCTAAAAATAGAAACAGGATGCATTTAATTTGAAATGCAAAGGTCATATTTAAGCATAGCTTACTGGGTTTACGCGGTGCTTAGCAGTGCTTAAAGTTAGCTCAGAGATATATGTAAAAGTGTAGCAGCATTCCACATATCCTCATAGCCAAGTGGTTAGAGTTATGGTCTTATGTGCAGTAGGTGCAGGGTTTGAACACATGGAAGGTAGGTTAAGCATTTATTTTCCAAAGACAAATTATTGTGATTATTTTTCAACCTTGATCTGCTGCGCTCAGCTAAGCTCTCTGCTAAACACTGCTTAAACAATCTCTGTTTATGCACTGCTTAGCAGTGTTTGGCATTGCTTGGCTGTGCCTAGCTGGTTTGTGCACTGCTAAGCACTGCTAAGCATTGCCAGTTTAAGCACTGCTCAGTTCAGCTGCACTGGTTTGTGTGATGCCAAGTGATGCACCACATTTTTAAAAATTGCCCAATGGTGCGTAAGGGTGGGAAACAGGCTATATTAAGCTCAATAGGTGGGAATACAGGTCACTCCACTGGAGTTTCACTGAGAGATACACTATGGCAGGCTTTGGAGAGGGTTCACACTTTTGGGTGCAGTGTTGGGGCATTCAGGAGTCCAGGGTCATAGTTGGACTCCTTGTAAAAAAAAACAATAGGGCCAGCTGATGCAGGGAGGTTACCATGGCTCTGAGTGCAAGGCGGAGGCCTGGGACTGGCTGGCAAAGGACCTCACCAGTGCAACTGGTATCCCCCGCACAAGTGAGCATTGTTGTCACCACCATGACGACCTGAAAAGAAGGAAGGGGGCTCTCTTGGACACTTGGGTCCAGGAATTGCAGGATGGGAATGTCCCAAATGTATGCAAGTACCATTACCTGTGTTTCACCAATATCTTATCTTGAATGTCTGCTGAACTGGTATGCATAATTGTGTCCTTCTCTCCCAACAGCTGCAGAGGAGAGGGCTCGCAATGTTGAGGCACATGCCAGGTGCTTGGCCGAGCTGCACCAGATGTGTGTTGAGTACAGTTGTATTTTGCAATCTATAGCCAAATAAGCAAGAAAGAGTAAAGCATTACCTGCCATTAGGTATATACAGTAAATATTGTATTGCAATGAATGTGGATGTAGACCTGTACTTCAATAAGTGACTACTGCCAACTGTAGTGCAATAAGCAGGGAAGAGTAAAGTATTAACTTTGCTAAAGTAAATGAAACAAAGTTTCTACTGCAATAACTGTGGAATTACACCTGTATTGCAACAACTGCTGTGCAATAAAAACATGAAATTACACTAGTAAATGCATGAAGGTACCCCTAATAAAGTGGTGTTGTGCAATATATGGGAATTAGGGGGGTTTTGCATGAAACTGATTATGACAACTGTTCTGCAACAAATAAAAACACAAAACAATACCAGTGCCTGCCTCAAGGTATATCTAATATCTCACCCTGTTATAATATAGCCACGGATAAACCACTCTTCAGACATTGGTGCAAGCAGACTTTAATATACCAAATGTATATGTCTACAAATTACTGCTTGTACCACAACACATTGTATGTATATGTCTGCAAAGTACTGAATGTATTAGATGTCTGATGCCTGTAAATGTTAAACATTATTATGAGCTTGTACTACGAACGGTCTGATATTTTCTAATGTTATCCTGCCTTATTTCTATCTAAATACCATTGTTCATATCTGCTTGGTCATGTATGTTTTTACTGAAGCTTTTCTCCCTGGGCCTCCATTGAAAATGGACATGTGTCCAGTCAGACTTTCCCCAGTCGAAAATGTAAAATAAATAAATAAATGAATAAGTAAATAAATAATAAAGAGTGTTGTGGAATAAGTGTTGGTTCAGAACTGTTGTACACAAAATTAATTATGACATGTGTTCCACAATAACACATGAAGCAATAACAATAACACCCAAGGTATGTTGTGTATATCAGGATTATTTTGTTTTAACCATTGCATTTCAGCTATATGCATTCAGGCTCTGAGGTATGGTGCTGCAGGCAAGTACAACAGTGTAATGGCTGTAGACTACAAATATACTGTCTGCAAATATATATGGGTGAGCTAGCCAACCCAATAATCTGATGTGGTTTGTAGACTTCACAGATATTTCAACCCACTAACAATATATTGTGTACACCTGCATTCTATGTAGTAATATATAGGTTACCTAGTATCTCTGTCATGCTTGAATTTCAGGCCTGTGTGTTCAACTGTCACTGCAGTCAACTATAAAACTGTACTACTAATGCCAGGTCATTTAATAGTTCCAGGTGAGCTCTAGGCAAATATCAGTCAGTAAGCAAGCAGCAGTGACTCAGTAGCTCAGTTTGCTAAATGCTCTGTCTGAAGTACATTTTGCCACACACAGACCAGTGCACTGTAGTACTATATATTACAGTAGCAGTCACAAAATGATTACAGATTTTCTCTCCACAGGAACTACAGGAAAATGAGTGAGTTAGGCTATAGTCTGGGTAAATAATTCTGTGCTTAGATGTGACAGACTGTTAAAATCATTACCAGGTATGTGAATATACAGCATAAAATAAAGGAAATAAATATAATACTAACCAATAAAATACAATAAAACAAATAAAATGTGTAATCAATGGTATGGCTGTATGCTTGGAGTGTCTGTTAAAGGTTGCTGCAGTCAATTAATACATTCAATGCAGATGCCCTCTGCATTTACTGCTACTGAGTTCTATCCCAATGCCTGTCAAGCAAGGCATGATAGTAGTATAGTTTTTGTACTGTACACATAAGTGTCACACTGTTACAGAATGTAATTAGTAGTGCATAATCCATCTGTGACACATTTACCATTGACATGAGTATCTAACCAGGAATGTATCAGTACATCAGCCGACAGTACACTTTGGTAGTTATATAGGCCCACCTGATGTGCAAGTGTTCTGTGTAGTTTACTACCCGCAGTCGTTACGGCTTGGCCCATACTGCCCCATGCGGATAGCTTGAGAGGCATGTACTAGAGTAGACAACAGTACTGTTCTCCATGAAATAGACTATAATGGTATTATAAATATTAAAAAGTGTTTTGGTAACTATTTTTAAGAATAAGGGTGATGTGCAGAGTTGTAGTAACTACAGAGGGATAAAACTGATCAGTCATAGCTTGAAGTCATGGGAAAGAGTAGTGGAAGCTAGGTTAAGAAGGGAGGTGATGATTAGCGATCAGCAGTATGGTTTCATGCCGGGAAAGAGCACTAAAGATGCAATGTTTGCCCTGAAAGTGTTGATAGAGAAATATATAGAAGGGTCAGAAGGAGTTGCATTGTGTCTTTGTTGACTTGGATAGGGTGCTTAGAGAGGAGTTGTGGTATTGTATGAGGAAGTCAGGAGTGGCAGAGAAGTATGCAAGAGTGGTACAGGATATGTACGAGGGTAGTGTGACAGTGGTAAAGTCTGCAGTGGGAGTGACAGATCCATTTAAGGTGGAGGTGGGATTACATCAATGATCAGCTCTAAGCCCTTTCTTATTTGCAATGGTGATGAACAGGTTGACAGACGAGATCAGACAGGAGGCCCCATGGACTATGATGTTTGCAGATGACATTGTGATCTGTAGTGAGAGTAGGGAACAGGTTGAGCATACCTTGGAGAGGTGGAGATATGCTCTGGAGAGGAGAGGAATGAAGGTCAGCAGGACTAAGATAGAATATGTGTGTGTGAATGAGAGGGAGGATAGAGGAATGGTGAGGATGCAGGGAATAGAGTTGGCGAAGGTGGATGAGTTTAAGTACTTGGGATCAACAGTTCAGAGTAATGGTGAGTGTGGAAGAGAGGTGAAGAAGAGAGTACAGGCAGGGTGGAATGGGTGGAGAAGAGTGTCAGGAGTGATTTGTTACAGATGGGTACCAGTAAGAATGAAAGGGAAGGTCTACAATAGGTTAGTGAGACCAGCTATGTTGTATGGGTTGGAGACGGTGGCATTGACAAAAAGCAGGAGTCAGAGCTGGAAGTGGCAGAGTTAAAGATGTTAAGATTTGCACTGGGTGTGAAAAGGATGGACAGGATTAGGAATCAGTATATTAGAGGGTCAGCTCAGGTTGGACGGTTTGGAGACAAAGTCAGAGAGGCAGGATTGCATTGGTTTGGACATGTGGTGAGGATGGATGATGGGTATACTGGGAAAAGGATGCTAAGGATGGAGCTGCCAGGTAACAGGAAAAGAGGAAGGCCTAAGATAATGTTTATGGACGTGGTGAGAGAGGACATGCAGGTGGTTGGTGTGACAGAGCAATATGCAGAGGACAGGAAGAAATGGAAACAGATGATCCACTGTGGTGACCCCTAACAGGAACAGCTGAAAGAGAAGAAGTATTTCTCTCTCTCTCCACCTCTTATCTTCATTTATTTATTATTGTTATCTATTGGTTAAGGTTTACTATTAACATCTGTTGTTGCATTAAACTTTATTTAAGGGCATGTATTTTACTATTATGTATTTTATAATGGTTGCATATTAACATATCTTATTAAATACCTATGTTGATGGCCTTATGCCATAACTGTTACTGGCATGCTGTTAATATATTGACTGTTATGTTATTTATTGCTGTGTTCCACATAATATGCACTGAAATGTGATTGGGTTATTTCCAATGTTCTGGCATGCTGTTATTACTAACAATTATTTTGTTCATAACTAACCTAAATGCATTGCTTCACCTCCATAACCACAGCACATCAGGGTAGGCCATTCTGCTGATCCGCCTACCCTACTTTGGCTGGCCATGACACCAGGTGCCAGAGTGTCTGGGACCCAGGCCAGTGGTGCCTCCTCCGCTGGCCCTGTATCACCTTCGAGTGGAACCACCTCAGGGGTCGAAGCCCCCCCCAGGTGTGGTGGTGGAGGGGTGCCAGTCTCCTAAGACCAACTACTGGCCACGGTGCATAGGATGATTCATAGGAGCTATGAACGAAGCCTGCGCCGGACTGATGGATTGAGGGCAGACTCGACAACCTTGTGGGGCCTACTGGCCCTGCCACCCAGCCTCCAGCACAGCCACCTTTGGGGCAGTGAAGGAGCAGTGTTGACTGCCCATGGGTGGGGAGCTCAGTCATGCTGCTGCCATCTGGAGGCACATGCTTCTCTGATTCCACAACACCTTCCCAATCCAAGGTGTTTACCTCCCTCATACGTCACACACCACCCCTGTCTGCTGTCTTGTCTTTTGTCTGTTGTCTGTCTGCAATTGCATCCACTCCTACCCAACATACCTCCCCACATGTTCCTATATCCCTTCCCCAGTATTCCACTCTCTCCTTAAAAAAAGGGGGGGGGGCACCTGTCCCACAAAAAAAAGAATCACTCCATACATCGCTCTCCATTTCGCACACGTGTTCACGGGACACAACTACTTTGGTCCAACTGGTTGACAACACATTATGTTGTCCTCACCCCTTTCCGTTTGAGAGTCCAAATTCATCCACAAATTCTGTCAAACTGCACAGCTGTTGCTGTACAAGAAATGGAAAGCTATGGCTCTTCCCTACACCCATCCTGCACATCCATACCCGACTTTCAGTATGTTTTTCCCCTTGCTTGCCCCCATTTCACCACTGTCCTATCACCCCACTTTTTCTTTTCTTTTTAAATTTTTAGCATGGGTTTGTGCGGAGGTAAGCGGTGTGCCGGACAAATCCACTCAGACCCACTTAAAAGTGCTTTAATCTGCCTTAATTATCTTATGTGTTTCTCACAGTGTTAAGCACATGTGCAAAATAATCACCCCTTCCAAATCTCGAATCTAGGTCCCTGTTAACTACAGCATGCTGCATTAGCCCACTACACCATTCAGCTCTTAATTAAAACAGGTGTTTCCAGAAAAATATACGGATTGCCACTGACAGACTGCAAGTACATGTACTGGGAAAAATGGGAGTGTCCCTGGGACTCTGATGCAAAAAGTACACCACTACACAGCCAAATAAATAATAATGGATGTACACGAGGCCTGGGATAGCAGGTAAATATACCCTTTTATCAGCAACATCTTTAAACACACCTGCCAAGGCAACAATGGCAAAGTACATGTGTACAACTGGGACCCTGCTACAGAACAAAGTACAGTTGTGTACACTTACCATAAATGTAGATTTTCGAGTGTATTCACTGTTGCAGTCATCACACTTGGATTATCCTGCCAGGGGTAGCCCTCAGTTGGCCCAAATACCACAGGCTTAGTATTTCTCAGTCGGTTGCTGTCGCTCCAGAACTGATGTCAGGTCATCACTGGTATAAAAACAGCCATTACATCAGTTTTACTTGCCCCAAATGTCAGGAGCCCCCAAAAGGGAGCTAAATTATGGTGCAGTAACACCACCAGTACAAAGTAAATATCAATAAACCTGTAAGGGTGAGGAAGAGAGAGAGAGAGAGAGACAAGGGGGGTGGATGGTGAGAAACCAGGACTGCAACAGTGAATACACTCGAACATCTACATTTATGGGAAGTGTACACAATTGTACTATGTTCTTCATGTTTCACTGTTGCAGTCATCTCACTTGGGTTGATTCCCAAAGCTGAGGATCGGGTGGAGGCTGTCAAGAAGAGTTGGGGCTGGCTAGAATGCCCTGCAGGACTACGGTTGCAAAGCCTGCCCTGGATTTTGAAAAGATAGGCAGGTGGTAATGCTTGGTGAAGGTATGAACTGAACTCCATGTTGCAGCTTCTAGGATGTCCCTCTGAGAAATGCTGTAGAGGTTGAAGGTGCCCTAGTTGAATGTGTTCTGATCCCCAGTGGGGGTGGTTTCCCATGATGTTTGTAACAGAAATGGAAACAGTGTGCTATTCATTTGGAGATGGTTTGTTTTGATTTGGCATTGCCCTCTGCCCCTGGTGCAAAGCTGACTAGTAACTGATCAGATTTCCTAAAGGGCTCGATCCTATCCAGGTAGAAACTGAGCTGTCTGTGCACATCTAAAGAATGCAGGATCCTTTCCCCCCTTATTTTGAGGTTTAGAGAAAAAGGTGGGCAAATGAATAGATTGGTTGAGAGCCACACTGGACACCACCTTAGCCATGAAAGTTGGGTTAGTCCTGAGGGAGACCCTGTCAGCATGAAAAATAATGAAAGGTTCTACAGCCATAAGTGCTTGTAACTCAGGCACTCTTCTAGCTGAAGTGATGGCCAGAAGCAAGGCTGTTTCCTAAGAGAGGAATTTTAACTCTGCTGAAGCTGCAGGCTCAAAGGGGGGAGCGTGAGCTTTTCCAACACAATGTTAAGGTCCCAAGCAGAAGTAGGGGCTCTCCTTGGTGGCTTTAAGTAGTTAGCCCCTCTCAGGAATTGTCTGATGAGAGGGTGTGAGAAGAGAGGTGGCTCAGTGCTGGAATGTGCAGAGATGGCAGAGGCATGAATTTTAATGGAAGAGAAGGATAGGCAACCAACGAAAGTTAAAACACGGACCAAGAAACAAGATATGAACCACGGAACTAAAGCACCAAACAATAGTTGTTCCAAAAGGTATAAATCTTTTATTCCACATGAAGATAAAAAACTAGTATCACAAGCGCTTTCACCCGGATATTCTGAGCTTTCTCAAGTTGTTGTTTTGTTGTGAAGCAACTGCTTATGTAGTTGCTAACATCAATCAAGTCTCTGAACTCGTGATTAATTATACAATTGTATAAATTAATAAATCATTAGTTAAAATCTTATAAGTCTCTATTAAGATGTGTAATTTGGTACAAAATGTTATTCTTTTTGAACATGTAAAACAAGTATTTGCATTTATCAAGTACTTTTAAAAAAAAATGCCCATACAGTTTGACGTGTATTAATAACACTCCACCAAATTAATGCTTGTAACAGGTTAGCTTTCAAAGCCATTTCTGATGCATTTCATTGTGTTAAATATACAATGTTGTGTTTTTAAACAATGGTTAAGTAAGAATTCCCCTGACCGCATTTCTCATGGTGTGTGTAATCTGTAGGCACAAGTAATTTCCCTTACCATAAAGTAAAAACAAAACTAAATAGAATTTAGTAAAAATTTTTTTGGTATGACAAAGACGTTGTTCCAAGTGAATGTGCCTTAAATTCTTTCACAATCTAGCTCTTCTAAGTTTTAAAACTGGCTTAATACTAATTGTGTCATTTAAACCCGGCCAGTTGCTAGCATCTAATCTTAATTGCCATACCAACTCTCGAACCTCATGATCCACTTGTTCTACTATCATGAATTTAAAATTGTAATTTGGGCATGAAAGGGAATGCTTGTATAATGCATTAGTTTCCTTGTTCTTGGCTATTTCGTAAAAGTGTTTGTACATTCTTTTTCTAATTTCCCTTTCCGTCTTCCCAATGTAAAAACTTTTGCAGAACATACATACCACCAGGTAGATCACCCCTTTAGAATTACATGTAAAATATGTGGGGGATTTTATCCTCATTTTTCTTGAAGGCAAATATACCCCCACATTGTCTAAAATTGCATGACATTGGTGACAAGCCCCGCATTTATAGGTACCCACTTTCTTTGCCCCATCTCTGTCTCTTCTTTTCCTCTCAAACATTTCCTTGAGATTTGTTCCCTTCTTTCTAATAAATTTTGGTTTGTGGGGTAAAGTATTTTTTAATTCTTCGTGTGACATAAGTACTGGCCAGAACTTACTAATAATCCTTTCTATTTCATAGGCTTGGTCACAATGTGTGTAAATAAACTTGGGTCCAATAAATTCATTTTCTTTGGTGACGAGTGTGTTATTGTCCATGTGTCCCTTTCCCACCAACGGGTAATAGGTTGAGTTTCTTTTGTCCATTACATCTTTAAGTAGGACCTGGATTAAATCCAGGGGGTAGGCTCTTTCTAAAAACATGTGCTGTAATGTTTGAACTTAATTCAAAATAATTAATTGTCCTTTAAGAATGCCCTTTTTCTGTGAAAAATGGTGGGCACTCTGAAAGTGCAAAAATGAGTTTGAAAATGAAGCTTTTCTATGAATCTTTGATTGAAAAGTTTTGTTCTCATAATCTTTATAAAGGTTAATGTCCAAATAATGAAGTTCTTGTGTTGCTATTGTGTGTGTGAACCTTAAAAAAGATGTGGTGCTGTTGATGTATGCCAAAAAATCCAAAAGTGAACCATGTGTTCCTTTCCACAGAATGCATATGTCGTCAAGAAATCTTCTGTAAAAGAGCAAATGGCGTTCCCATAGGGGTGTGAATACGTACTCCGATTCCCATCTGTGGAGTACAACGTTTGCATAAATACTGGCGCATGAAGCCCCCATTGCCACCCCTTTGAGTTGTTTGAACATTTCACCATTAAAGACCACAAAATTGTTCTCTAGTATAATGGTCATAAATTCCACAATTAAGTTGATTAAGTTTCCACCTAAACCAGTTTCTTGGATAAAAAAGTCACTGAACCACTGTAGCCCCGTTTCGTGTGGTATACTTGGGAACAAATCCTTGATGTCAATAGTTACCATTAAAAGATCTGGGTCAAAACTGTCACAAGGAACCCTTTTCAAAAACTCCCATGAGTCCTTGCACACATGTTTTAACAAAGAGAAGGATAGGCCCCTGTAGAGTAGTTCTGCTAGGTAATCAAGGATGAGAGGTAAGGAGGGCTGTGCTGGGTCAGCTCCTTTAGTCTGGATCCAGGAACAATACCTTTTCCACTTGTCAGCATAGGATTTTCTAGTACTGGGTCATCTGACTTCACGTATGACATCAAGGACTTGTTTGTTTAGGGTGGCCACTGGAGGAGAAGTCAAGGAATGAGCCAGGCTGCTAGGTTCAGTGTCTGCAACTGTGGATGCAAGAACTCTCCCTTGTGCCGAGTCAGGAGAGTTGAAATCTGGGGTAGGTGCCATGGAGGCAACGAAGACAAACTGCGCAGTACTGGGTACCAGTGTTGATGTGGTCAGTCTGGGGCAATCAGGATTTCCGTTGGTTTTTCCTCCCTTATTTTGAGTAATACTCTGGTCAGAAGAGGTAGAGGGGGAAATGCATAGACTGAGAGGTTTACCCACTGGAAGGATATGGCATCCACTTTCCAGGCCTTGCTGTGAGGTTTCCTGGTGCAGAATTTGTTAAGCTGGTGGTTGTAGTGGGAGGCAAATAGGGCCACCTTTGGGGTACCCCATTTTTGGGTCACAAGGTTGAAGGTGTTGTGGTTTAATTGCCACTCGTGGGTCTATGAGACTTCTGCTTAAGTTGTCCACCAGAGAGTTTTGGTTACCTGGCAGGAATTGAGCTTGCAAATGAATATGCATGGCTGAGGCCGTGTTCCAAAGGGTCATGGCTAGCCTGCAGAGAGGGTAGGAGTGGGTTCCCCCCGCTTGTTGATGTACAACCTTACTGTGGTGTTGTTGGTTTTGATAAGTAGAGGCCCCAGAGAGAGCAGGGGACTGAAGGCTGTCAGAGCGTGCTGAACAGCTAACATCTCTTTTTGGTTGATGTGCAGATGAATTTGGTTTGGGCTCCAATGGCCTGAATGCACCTGCCATCCAGGAGGGCACCCCAGGCATAGTCTGATGCATCTGTGGTTAGGGTCTGGGCGGCGTGGGGTTGTGAAAAGGAAAGTCCCTTGTTGTGGTTGCATGCTGCTGCCCACCAAAGAAAATATTTCCTTAAACAGGGTATCATAGGTATAATAGTTTCAAGGTCCTGTGAATGTTGACACCAAAGGCTTTTTAAGTACAACTGAAGTTTCCTCATATGCAGTCTGGCATATGGAATTAGTAGAATGAAGGTGGCCATGAACCTTGGAGCTTGCAGGATTTTCCTTGCAGATAACTGGGGTCTGGTGGCCAGTTGAGAGAAGCAGCCTGTCAGATAGGCTTGTTTTTCTGGAGTTAGAAATGCCATCTGGGTTGCCGTGTCCAGACTTGCTACCAGGAATACAATTTTTTGACTGGGGACAAGTTTGAATTTCTTCTCGTTGATAAGGTACCACAGTGAGGTTAGTAGGTCCTTTACAAATGTCAGGTGCTGTAACAGCTTTTCCCGTCTGCCTAAATCAGGCAGTTGTCCAAGTATGGGTAAATTTGAATATTTCTTTGTCTGCAATAAGCAATGGCTGGAGACAGGCATTTTGTGAAAACTCGGAGCAGTGGATAAGCCAAAGGGAAGTGCAGAGAACTGATAATGCATAGATCCTGCCCTGAAACGTAGATATTTCCTGCAAGAATCTCTGATTGGGATGTGCAGATAAGCCTCTTTGAGGTTTAGAGTGGCTAACCAGGCATCTTTGGACAGCATAGGGAGAAGCTGCTGCAGTGTGAGCATTTTGAACTTTGGTGCTACCAGGAAGGTGTTTAGAATAGATAGATCTAAGATTGGGCACCAAGTGCCCTCTTTTCTGGGTACTAGAAAAAGCCAGGAATAGAACCCTTGGCCTATCTGATCTGCAGGAACAGGCTGAATTGCCCTCATGGAGAGCAGGAAATGAAATTGGTTTTGTGCCTCTGCCCACTGGTTTGGAGGAAGATCTGGGAATCCCTTTGGGGTTAGCAAGGTATGGAAAAAAAATTTGTACCCCTGGGACACTATGTTGATGACCCATCGGTCATTAGTAATGGAGGCCCAGTTTTCTGCAAGGGAGGCAAGTTTTCCTCCTAGTGGCATGGACAGATGGACAGAGGTGACAGGAGGAGTAGAGGAGTCACTGGGAATTCTTTCCATAAGGGAGTGGCTTAGCACTCCCTGGTTTAGAAGTGGAGGCACTCCACTGTTTAGATCTCTGCATACTCTGAGACTGCTGTCTTTGGGGTCTGTTACCCCTAGGTCTTGTCTGAAGTGGCCTTGAGGGGGCAGGAAAGGAGCAATGTTTTGAGAGACAATGTCTACTGAATCTTGGAGGCTGAACTTGCAAAAAGTCTTTAACTGTCTTCATAGATTTAGCTTTTTCTTCCATCTTTTTTAAAAATCTCTTCTGCTTTCATGCCAAACAGATTGTCTTTGTTAAGAGGTCCATCCAATAATTTTGGTTTGACATGATCTGGCAAGGTCTGTTCCTTAAGCCAAGCATGCCTTCAAAATACAGAACCTGTGACTGCTGCCCTGCAGGATGCTTCTAGGGCGTCAAACCCACATTGCAGGGTATGCTTACTGATTTGGCTTGCAGAATGCATAAGTTCCTGCAAGTCTTTGCTTTCTGCAAAGTCAGGGAAGGTAGATAATTTTTGTTTAATGAGTTCCATGGTATGTTGCTGGTATTTCAGCATGTGGAAATGGCAAATTAATGCTCGAATGGCAAGAGTTGCAGAAGTATATACTTTTTTACCCCATCTGTCTAAGGCACGAGAATCTCTGTTCGAGGGAGTGGGATTCTTAGCTGTAGTCGCTTTTTATTCCTTTAGGCCCTTGGGAGAGGACTTCTGGGTCAATAGTAGGATTCTTGAAAAGAAATTTGTGCAAGTCAGGGACTCAGTAATACTTGTCAGGTTTCCTGGTTGGAGGAGGTAAAGTATCCAGGGTTAGACTGGATTCCATTAAAACATCATCCACAACATCCAGGACAGGGGCTATAGCTAAGGGCCTGTGCTGAGGTAAATCTAAAAATTCCCTGAGTCTCTTTTTGGACTGAGGGTAATCCTGGCATTCCCAATGGAAGTGCTCTCTCAAGGTATGTAGTGTTTCACCAAAAGAAAAATCCTCTGGAGGAGAGGCAGAAGGAATGGATTCCTCTGCATCTGAATCATCATAAGCAGATAAGGGCATGTCTTCATAATCAAAAACCTCAGAGTCATCGAACTCTTGGTCAGATAAAGGTGCTGGGGACAAGTCTCTTTTTCTTTTAGCAGGAGAAGGCTGGCTGTCCCTAATTAGCATAAGGCCTTACACCATTTTAACCATCTGTGATTGTGGTAAAGAAGCAGGAGTGTGAGTTTGGGTCATCAGTTTTCTAGGTGTAGCTCGTACTCTGGAACTTAGAAACTCAGTAGTTTTAGAAAGACCCGAAGATGCGAAAAAAGTCATCAGTTTGTGTCGAATATCGGTACTGCGAGGAAAGTACAGTTGTGTACACTTACCATAAATGTAGTTGTTCAAGTGTATTCACTGTTGCAGTCATTACATTAGGTAATCTGCTGGCAGGTTGCCCTCAGTCAGCCTGATTAAACAAAGTCTTGGGTCCTGCGTCAGTTGCTGTCCCTTCTTCCATGACGTCAGGTCGTCAGGGGTATAAAACATGCAGATGACGCCATTACATCAGTTTTTCTTGCCCCAGATGTCAGGATCCCCCCCAAAAGGGGAGCAAAATAAAATTAAAAACACAAAAATATATCTCCAACCAAAAGCAAATACACCAAAAAGGCTTTTAAGCATAGTAAAAGAAAGTAGAGGTATAGTAAGAGAAAAACAGGGAGCTGGAGGGAGTGTAACCAGGACTGCAACAGTGAATACACTCAAACATCTACATTTATGGTAAGTGTACACAACTGTACTATGTTCTTCCTGTTTCAATTTTTGCAGTCATTACATATGGGTAGATTCCCAAAGCTATGGTTGGGAGGATGGATTTATACAGCATTAGGACCAGCTATAAGGCCCTGCAAGACAGCAGTGGCAAAGCCAGCTCTGGATTTAGAGAAAATTGGTAAATGACAATGCTTGGTGAAAGTATGAACTGAACTCCAGGTAGCAGCTTCTAGAATATCCCTGGTAGGAACACCTCTGAGAAAGGATGCAGAAGTAGATGCAGCCCTGGTGGAATGAGATCTGATCCCCTGGGGGATAGGTTTTCCATGGTGCTTGTAGCAGAAATGAATGCAATGGCTTATCCATTTAGAAATGGTTTGTTTTGAAATAGCCTTCTCCTCTGCCCCTGCAGCAAATGCTACCAACAGTTGTTCATATTTTCTTCGAGGTTTAGTCCTGTCCAGGTAGAATCTAAGTTGTCTGTGCACATCCAATGAATGCAGAATCCGCTCCCCTTTGTTCTGTGGAATGGGAAAGAAAGTTGGCAAAAGAATGGACTGATTAAGAGCCACACTGGATACCACCTTGGGCATGAAGGATGGATTGGTCCTGAGTGACACCCTGTCCGCATGAAAGATGATGAAAGGCTCCACTGTCATAAGGGCCTGTAATTCAGACATCCTTCTAGCTGAAATGATTGCTAAAAGGAAGGATGTTTTCCAAGAAAGAAATTTTAAGTCTGCAATAGCGGCTGGCTCGAAAGGAGGTAGAGTGAGTTTCTCCAATAAGTTATGGTCCCAGGCAGAGGTTGGGGCTCTCCTGGGTGGTCTCAAGTTTTTGGCCTCTCTGAGGTACTGCTTGAGCAGAGGGTGACAGAAGAGTGGAGGTTCTGTGTTATAACGAGCTGAAATGGCTGAGGCGTAGATTTTAATGGAGGAAAAAGACAGGCCCTTGTGAAGCATCTAAGTTAAGTATTGCAAAATCTGAGGTAAATTGGGTGCTGCTGTGCTCATCCTTTGAGACTGATTCCAGGCACATAATCTTTTCTATTTGTCAGCATAAGATTTTCCAATATTAGGTCTCCTCGCCTCCAAGTTGACATCCATCGCATGTTTGCTGAGGGATGCTAAGGGTGAATTTCAGTGATTAGCCAAGCTGCAAGGTTCAATGTTGGAAGCTGAGGGTGCAGAATTTGGTTCTCCTGCTGAGACAGCAAGGAAGGTGTCTGAGGCAGGTGTCATGGAGAAATTTGTGACACACTGTGCAGGAGTGGGTACCAGTGTTGATGTGGCTAGTCTGGAGCAATTAAAATCATTTTTGGTTTGCCCTGTTTGAATTTTAGCAGAACTTTGGAGAACAGAGGCAGAGGGGGAAAGGTGTAGACTGATAGTTTTTCAAGTTGAAGGAAGAGCATCCACTTTCCAGGCTTTTTGGTGAGGAATTCTTGTGCAAAATTTGTCCAGTTGGTAGTTTTGGGGCGAGGCAAATAGATCTATGTCTGGGCTCCCCCATTTGCTTGTCAACATGTTGAAAATCTTTGGTTCCAGTTTCCACTCGTGTGGGTCCATGAGATTTCTGCTTAGTTCATCTGCCAGTATATTCAGTTTTGCTGGCAGGAATTGAACTTGTAGTTGCACTTGGTAGCTCAAGGCCGTGTTCCACAATGCCATGGCTAGTCTGCAGAGGGGGTAGGAATGTGTACCCCCTGCTTGTTTATGTACCACATAACCATGGTGTTGTCTGTCTTTACCATTAGTTGTCCTGGATGAATATAGTCCTTGAAGGTTGTCAGAGCATTCTGTACAGCTAACATTTCTTTTTGATTGATATGTAGGTGCATTTGACTTGGGCTCCATTTGCCCTGAATGCACTTCCTTGCCAGGTGAACCCCCCATGCATAGTCTGATGCATCTGTAGTTAGGGTTTGGGTGGCAGGGGGTAGTGTGAATGGCAGTCCCTTGTATTGGTGGCAGGCCTCTGTCCACCATAGGAACTCTTGGCATAGGCAAGGTATGATAGGAATCATTGTTTCCAGGCTGTGACAATGTTGACTCCATAGACTTTTTAAGTACCACTGAAGTTTCTTCATATGCAGTCTTGCATATGGAATTAGAAGTATGCAGGAGGCCATGAACCCCAAGACTTGCAGTATTTGTCTTGCAGATATCAGGGTTTTTGTGGCCACTTGTTTGAAGTAAGTTACCAAATTAATTTGTTTTTCTGGCATGAGGAAAGCCATCTGGGCAGTTGTATTCAAGCTTGCACCCAGGAATGTAATCTGTTGAGAGGGTACCAGTTGTGATTTCTTTTAGTTTATGGTGTACCCTAGACAAGTTAGAACCCTTTTTACAAATGCCAAATGATTTATAAGTATGGCCTGGTTTTCTGCCTGAATTAGACAATCGTCCAGGTATGGATATATTTGAATATTTCTTTCCCTGCAAAATGCAATTACTGGAGCCAGGCACATTGTGAATACCCTGGGCGCATAGACAAGCCAAAGGGCAGTGCAGAAAACTGATAATGCATGCAGCCTGCTTTGAAGCGTAGGTATCTTTTGCAAGATTCCCTTATTGGGATATGCAGATAAGCTTCTTTTAAATCTAGAGTTGCCAAACAGGCATCCTTGCCTAGCATAGGAAGTAACTGGTGAACAGTCAGCATCTTGAATTTTGGAATGTCCAGAAAGGTGTTTAGAGTACACAGGTCCAGAATTGGACGCCATGATTTGTCTTTTCTGAGTACCAGGAAAAGCCTGGAATAGAAACCTTGTTCCTTTTCCTCCTCTGGTACCGGTTCAATAGTCCCCATGTTTTAAGAGGGAAAGTACTTGTTTCTGAGCCTCTGCCCACTGATTTGGGGGCAGGTGTGGCCACCCGTTTGGTGTTGGCAACGTGTGGAAATGAAATTTGTATCCCTGGGACACTATATTTAAAACCCATTTGTCCTGGGTTATGAGTTTCCAGTTTTTTGCATGAAGAGCAATCTTTCCCCCCAAAGGGGCGGTTGAAAGGTAAGTGCTTGGTAATTTTAAAGGAAAGTCACTGAGACCGTTTACCATAGGGGGTGTCTTGTTATTTCCAGATCTGGAAGTGGAAGAACCCCATTGCTTAGTTCTGAGAGTCCCTTGGGACTGAAACCTGGTGCTTTTGGTGTGTCTGGGTTTGGCTTGAGTGGATCTGGAAGGGGCTGGAAAGGACCAATTCTTAGTAGGCCAGTGCCTACTAAATCTTGGAGGTTGCACTTGTAAGAAATCTTTCACAGTTTGCATAGATTTAGCTTTATCTTCCATCTTTTTTAGAACTTCTTCAGCCTTATTACCAAACAGGTGGTCCTGATTTAAAGGAGCATCCAACAATTTTGCTTTAACATGATCAAGCAGAGATTGCTCCTTAAGCCAAGCATGCCTTCTAAACACAGACCCAGTAACAGCGGCCCTGCAAGAGGCCTCTGAAGAATCAAAACCACATTGCAAAGTATGTTTTCCAACTTGTTCAGCTGAATGCAATAAATCCTGTAAATCATTATTTTCCACACAGTCAGAAATCAACATAATTTTCTGTTTAAGCAATCCCATAATATGCTGTTGATATTTTAGCATATGAAATTGGCAGTTTAAAGCCCTGATTGTCAAGGTTGCAGAAGTATAAACCTTTTTACCCCATCTATCCAGCGCCCTGGAGTCTCTATCAGAAGGGGTAGGATTTTTAGCAGAAGAAGCCTTAATGACCTTGGGCCCCTGAGAAATGGTTTCTGGGTCTGCAACAGGATTTTTGAAAAGGAACTTGTGGGACTCAGGAACCCTGTAGTATCTAAGAAAATAAGGTCAGGACAGTGATAAAGCAGAAACTGTAGTCAGGTGCACGAATCCAATAAATACAACTCCAGACAAACGCCAGATACTTTCATAAAACAAAAAAGCTTTCGGATTACAAATCCTTCTTCAGTGTTAGATTCTAACACTGAAGAAGGATTTGTAATCCAAAAGCTTTGTTGTTGTCTTAAAGTAAATGGCGTTTTTCTGGAGTTGTATTTAATTGGACCCTGTAGTATCTGTCAGGTTTACTAGGAGCCGGAGGCAGGGAATCAGGGGCCATACTGGATTCCGAAAACACATCATCAACAATGTCTAGTACAGGAGGTACAGCCAAAGGCCTATGCTGAGATAGAAGAAGGAAATCCCTACGTCTCTTTTTAGATTCAGAAAATTCCTGACTTTCCCAGTGGAAATGCTCCCTTAAGGTATGTAAAGTTTCCCCAAAAGAAAAGTCCTCAGGGGGAGAAGCAGAGGAAATGGAATACTCTGCATCAGAATCCTCATAAGTAGGTATGGACAAATCTAGGTCATTGGAAGAATAAGAAGAAACAAGAGTCCTGATCAGAAGATTCATAGTCAAGCTCAGTCCTAGGACTCTTAGAAGTGGGGGGTTGACTACCCCGATTAGAGTAATAAGATCTTCAGCTATTTTGATCATTTTTTTTTTAGGCATAGGGGCCTGAACATGTGGCCTGGGCGTCGGTTTTTTAGACATAGATCGAGATTTAGGCCTTAGAACAGAAGGTGGAGTCAGTTTAATATGCAAGTCTGTAGACCTGAAAAAATCATCAGAAGCCAGTGCCTGCACAGTGGCTCCGGACCCATCCAAGGTAGAGACATCCATACAGACTTCCATAGGTGAAGTATCTCGTGGTATACCGGACTCCAAATGGGTCTCAGTAGAGGCCTGCGAATCAGAAGTAGTGGGCATCAGGGGCTGCGAAAGCGCCTCACTGAGTACCGGCAAACTGGCGACTGGCTTAGGAGAAGCGTCATCGGCAGTTTTGGACCTCAATGGCCTGTCTCTGTCTTTTTTGCGTTTTTTCGAAATTCCGGTAGTTGGATGGCTAACCGACGTCATTTCTGGATAATTAAACAGAGAACCGAAATATTTAGAGGCAAAAATGTACCGTAGACGGATAGTGCGCTGATTAAATAAAGCACAAAACCGACAGCAAGATACATCGTGGTCAGGGCCTAGGCAAGAAATACAGTACAAATGAAAATCTTTATGAGGCATTTGCTTCCCACAAGTAATGCAATTATTAACTTTTACTGACATTGGTAAGGAGCAAGAAAAAGTTTCCCCAACGGGGTACTTAGCTTTAAGGTGAAGACTTCGGCTCTGAAACTCGAAAATGAAAATTTCAGGAGTCGGCTGACCGGCACTTGCGAACTGCTTCTGTTTCAGGTACCGCACGGCAAGAAAGGCTGATGTTATGGCATCGGCTGCATGTTTTATACCCCCTGACGACCTGACATCATGGAAGAAGGGACAGCAACCGACGCAGGACCCAAGACTTTGTTAATCAGGCCGACTGAGGGCAACCTGCCAGCAGATTACCCTAATGTAATGACTGCAACAGTGAAACATGAAGAACATCTTCCTCAGAAGCCAGTGCCTGCACAGTGGCTCTGGACCCATCCAAGGTAGAGACATCCGCAGGTTCCATAGTCAAATAAGAATCTAGCAGCATACTGGACTCTGAACGGGTCTCAGTAGCGGCATGCGAATCCATTGATGTGGGCATCAGGGACTGCAAAAGCACCTCACTGAGTACCGGTGAACTGGTGACTAGTTTAACGGAAGCATCGCCGGCAGTTTTGGACCTGTGCGGTCTGTCTCTGTCTTTATCCTTACGTTATTTCGGAAGATCGGTAGTCAGATGGCTTACCAAAGCCATTTCGGAATATGGAGATCGAGAGCGAAAATATTTAACTACAATAAGGGCCCGGCAATGAATAGTTTGAGCGTTGAACAACGCACAATACCGGAAACGAGGGACGTCATGGTCTGGGCCTAAACTGACGCAATAAGAATGGAAATTTCGGTGTAGTATTTGCTTTAAACAGGCAAGACAATTATTAACTTTTTCTGACATTGGGTAAATTAAGAAAAAAGGATCCCAAATGGGGTACTTAGCTTTAGAAGACTTAAACTTCAATTTCGGAAATGAAAAACTCAAGTAGCGGCCGACAGGCACTCGTGCAAACTGCTTCTGTTTCAGGCTCCTCGGCAAGAAACACTGATATAATGGTGTCGGGTGCCTGTTTTTATACCACTGACGACCTGACATCAGTCCTGGAGTGACAGCAACCCACACAGAAATACTAACCCTCTGGTATTCGGGCCGACTGAGGGCTAGCCCTGGCAGGATAACCCAAGTCTGATGACTGCAACAGTGAAACATGAAGAACATCTGCCTTTGAAAGCCATGCACATAATGATGGTTGCAGACGTGTCACAGACTGTATGCTTGAACATATATCTTGCAAATACACCTGCTGCAGCACTGACTCAGTTAGCTTAGTCTGTTAAATACCTTGCATGCAGTACATATTGTCACCCACAGTCCAGGGTTTGAATCCAGTGTGTTGCACTTCATTTACATTGTTGTGAACACAGCAAGTGACAGAGTCATGCAATTTTAACCCACACAAGTTGCTGCTAGTGAATTAACTGCTATGTTTGCAAGTCAAAGACCTGTAGGTAGGGACACACTGCACATATCTGTACAGTCTAACTATATGTCGCCTACTACTCTTTGATTGGCACTGTTACATAACAGGTGGACCTTGCGCACATGCCTTGAGTGGACTGTAATGGGTACCCTTTACCCTGGCTCTGCTGTAATGAGAGAGCTGACACTGCTGCCTCAACTACATATACATATTGCTGTTCTCCAAAGTGTTTACACTTCCCCCTGTGTGTCCTGTGTGTGGAACATACGCAGCTTTATGTTAAGCTAGCTGCTACAGACCTACCATACATAACAACCATACATAAAGGTTGGAGGGGGCAAAGGTCCAGCGACAGGGACATGTTTCACAGTTTGACCCTGCAAAGATAATGAGCTAGTAGAATAGCAGCTACTGCATCAGCATGCATATTCTGATGGGTATGATGTCTGACACTCACATGTCTCTCTCTCTCCTTACTGACAACAACCCACAATGTTTACCACTGAACTGCTAGCTAACCACAATGTAATGGGACAATGGCCAAACATATCATGCAAAACTGTGGATATACCTCATAAACTCCAACAGTGGACAGTATTTGTACCTACCCACTGTGATGCTGTAGTCTCCATGCCTCACTAATGTCCATCTCAGAGACTAAGAAAGGGGCCAAGGCCTACATGAAGCCCTTAAATATTTCAATGTGGTGGCTTATCATTGGCTAATGAAAGTGCAACCCAGCTGTTTTGGATGCAATTAGCAAGTCTGAGCCACAGATTGATGCACAGGCAATCACCTGTTCACGAGCATTACCTACAAAAAAGCAATCAACTGCTAATGGGGAACAGGTCTGTATGTTGCTTTACTCAGACAGACAATGGTTTTGCAAGCTGTTTGCAGAGGTTCTCGTCAAATTAGGATTACTTCACTCTACCAGGTATGTAATACATGTCCCCATATAATGGGATGCAGATGGGAGGATGGAGGTATGGGGAATAGGGATTACAACAGCAGGCCTGTAGTACATCTATGGTATTGACATGTTGGTGATACTCTGCTGTCCAACAGCTACAGCCAGGCCTCCTGTCCCTGCTTTGAATCAAATCACAGCTCTGTCCTTGTTACTCCCTCCTACAATGGTCAGCTGTTGTAGGGCAGCTAGTGGATTATGAGTTAGAAATACTGACAATAAGGAAGGGTGTACACAGCTATAATATCAAACAATGTACTATAATTCACCTCCTCTCAGTCTGTCAATGTCACACAGAAATAGTTCTGACATTGTAAAGGTATCCCTGACTGTCCCTGATGTACTCTGGCTAGGTCAGTGTTTTGTTGATATTCATGCCTCATTGCATGACAGCTATGGCTAACATACCTGTTAACCCCTTACAGCAGGAATTCAGGTCATAGCCATAATTAGTGGGGGGACAGGCCCAAACTCAGCGACAGAGTATACATATTGGCCATACAAAGTTAGAGTATGAATAGATTAACAGATATTACTGTAGCATAATTGTTTTCTGAGGGGTCTGGCATGTGACAGCCAGATTCTCTATATTCTGACAACAACCATCAATGATTGGCCAACCATTTGTCAGACATCCACATGTGTGTGCCTAAAGGATCACATATATGAGGCACAAGTTCACTTTCCGGAAGCATCTCTGTAGTGAAGAGGTATGATGCCTACAGGGAAGATACACAACAGCAGGTCTGCATTACTGTCTGTCATTCTGGCACACTGGTGTTGCTAGACTGTCCCCATATAGTTGTTATAACAGCACACAGCTATTTGTCGGACAGTGGCTGTATGACATAGTAGTGGGACTTTGCCCGTAGGGGACACACCACAGTAGACTGCAGTGACGGGTGTAGAGACATACAGCAGGCTCTGTCACAGCACACAGGGACATAACCGGTATTGCTACTATCTTGGTGATAGCCGCACATATAGTGTGTTGTGCGGGGTATGACATGTGAGGAAGCAGTGGATAGTGCAGCCCATTTTGGTTGTGCAGGGTCTGTACATAGTGGACATCCACATATCTGGTCCTGCAATGTGTTCCCCTGTTGTCGTGCAGGTACAATGTATTGACAGAGACATCCTCCATTTTCATCTGCAGAAAATGACACTATAGTGGATGCCCTCAGACTCAACCATCACATCCTGCTGTCAAGGGGTCACCACAATCAAGAACAGTGGGCAGCTTTGTGGGCTGACCTTGTGAGGGCTGTTAATGATACTGGCCAACAAGACAGGACCTACGAGCAGGTTCGAACCCGGGCCACAGACATGGTCAATGCTGCACGTCAAAGGGCAGCGGCTGTTGCCAGGGATCATGCTGCCACGGGTGGAAGGCCTGCAATACAGCAACCACTCTCAGCCACAGAAGAATTCCTGATGAACCTAGGATAAACCCACAGCTGCCAGCCAACCATCACGCCATACATCCTGGAGGTGGGTGCCACAGTGTCCACATCAGAGCAGCATTCAGGTAAGCTGACTCTGTTCACTAGTATAATACATTTGCAGTCATTGGGGTAGGCTCTACAGACCAGTACATGGGTGTCAGGTCTACCTGCATTGGAATGGGGGATTGGCTTTTCACCACAGCTGTGCACACATACTCAGAATAGTAGCAATATAGCCAGTATCACATTAGCTGCTGTACACAGATATATGCACATATGTAACACTGCAACATTTGGTGTTGCTGACAATACCTCTCCTTCACCTTTTCACAGGTATGTCAGGTGTGGCCACGGTTTGTGGACCTATACCCAGTAAGTATCATACTGCTGTTTTGCCTGATACCATGAATGTTAAGGGCTACCATTTTGCCTTTTGCACAAGTGTTCTGCTTAGCTAGAGTAGAATAATTGTATGTTCAATTTTGGAGCAGTTAACTACAGTGTATAGCCTAGGGAATGACAGGTGTGTATTTGCACAAATATTAACATGTTTGCACTTATACTTATGAGCAACTATGCAGCCTGCTATTCATGAGGCAATTACTCAAAGATGCCCATTCAGACACAATATGGGGAAGGTACATACCTGAGGCAGTGGTACTACAACTGATATATCATTGTCAAGATAGGTATACTGGATTTAATGTGTATTTCTGTCACATACACTGTCATAATGCATACCTCACAGGTGTATTGAACTAGCAGCATTACCCAGATGTAGCTGACATGCATGTTATACAGGGCCTGAGTTTTCTGTGTATGTTGTTGTGGGTGTGTGTGTGTTGTGCATGGAATCGGAGATGAGAAGATGTGGGACATATAATGCAGTTGTGGATCCTCATCTGTATGAGTCTGTGTGGATTTACCATACATAATAGTGCAGGTGGTAATGTACTGCTGTCTTGCTTCTCACAGGTGAACAGGGGGTTGGAGTCTGTCCCCTTCACAACGTAATGTCACTGTCTTATTGGACTATGATGGCTAGTGAGGTACAGGTGGGATTGCCGGTGGCTAAAACTGTCCCAGAGGTTGACATCACTCTTCTTTCCCCATTGTCCCCACACACAGTCAGTATGCCCACATATACTCAGTCACCAGAGGCCACAGATATTGGATAGTCAGAGTGTAGTGACATAGTACAGGACAGTGTGAGAACTATGATGTCAGTGAGTGTAGACACTGGCTGTAGTCAGACAGCTGGTGAGGTCACACACAGGCAGATTGACAGGGGTGCTCAAAGGAGGACTGTTGCCCATCCACTTCCTGTTGCAGGTGTCACATCGCAGGTCAGCTGCCGCATTTTGCGGGCTGTCATGGAGGCACAGGCACAAGCTGAACACAACACCAGAATGATGCTTAGGGTTATGAATGCAGCACAGTCTGACATCCATGACTGCCTCCACTGCATTGGTGACACCATGGATTGTTTCACTGATGTAGTGGACAGATGGTGGGCTCATGCAGTGTCTGTCTTTGATCGCACATTGTCTGTGCTGGAACATGTGGTTGGGGTTGGGCGTCTGACACATGTAGGCCAGCAACACCATCTGCTGGTAGTCCACATGGCTATGCACACTCACATTCCTGTAGTGGCAGTACCTCCAGCACTACAGAGGGAGGTGTGCTGTCTACACCATGATGTGGCAGGCCATGGGCACATGGTCCTGGGTGGTCCCATGGGAGACACAGACCCAGCAGACAGCAGTCACTGTCAGGTACTAGCACTACATCTGACCTTGGGCATGGTGCTGCCCATGCTACTCATGGAGGAGCCAGTTTCAGTGTTCTGACCAGAGACGGTGAACTGTCCACTCTACCATGTACAGTCCACAGCTGTCCACCATATGCATGCATAGGGCTAGCACTGAGCTTGACTGTGCACACACACACACACACACACACACACACACACACACACACACACACACACACTCCAACACCACTGTCACATGCAGGTCACCTACAGACACATGCAGCACCACGCCATGACCCATGTCAACAGCACCCCTTCCTGACTCACACACATGCTGTCAACTGTTTGGCACAGCCTAGGCCTCCGGCACCAACACACCACACTCTGTACATGTGATGATAACTGTGCCACATACCTACCATCCATAGCATTGATGCGGGGACCTGCATATATGTGCCTGATGCACAGGGTGACCATACAACTGTACATGTATTTGTGCAATGCAGTAGTGTTATGCCATGGCAGTTGTTGTGGGCCATGATAGGTACCGTATGCTAGCATGTGTCAGGAGTACTCATCAAAGGTTGTGTATCTTTGTTGCCTGATGGTACACTGGTGGTAATGTTACAAACTGAAAGGTGTGGCACGGAGCTGTGTATGTTTTTGTCCCAGGAGTTTGAGTGGTGCAACTATGGACACATGGTGGAAATACAGTGGCACAGAATGGCAAGGGTGCACAGCAGAGATATGACATCAACAAGGTATGCTAGTATATGTGCATGACTCCATAGGTGCATATGTGTAGAACATTGTGTCAGGGACAATGGAGACAGTCAGCATCAACATGCTTTCATACCCTGTGACACACCCTACTACCCTTTATACATGTCACCTAGGTAGTCTGCACGTACATCTGTAGATGGTGGTGGACATCAATTATGTTTATGTAGAGATGTGCAATTTAGGGCCAGCATCTAGTGACTGGGTCATAAAATGCATAACCAATGCACAGGGGTAGGCCACATGGGCATGTCTCTAGTGTTGTCAAGAGACATATTTACACACACACACACACACACACACACACACACACACACGCGCACACGCACACACGCGCACACGCACACACACACACACAGATACAGATACACACACACACACACACAGATACAAATACAGATACACACACACACACACACACACACACACACACACACACACACATTAGATGTTATGAGAGTAGAACCCTACCTATCTAGTCTTATACAGTATAGCTCAGAGCACTTATTGCATGTGCCACACTTTTCATCTGCTACTACACTCTCAGCCAGTGCACTTAAGGTGGATGACATCAACGGGCCTTGTAACAGAGGCCACTGCTGAGCCAGCAGCTAGTCAATGGGTGTAAAATGCATAACCATTGCATAGAGATAGCCCACAGGGGCTTGTCTGAAGTGCTGCAAGGGAATACATTCACACACACACAGAGTTGGATGCTGTGAGATTAGACCTCCTACCTATCTAGTATTATACACTATAGCTCGCAGTACTTATCCCATGCACCACACTATTAATCTGCTACTACACTGTCAGCCAGTGCTCTTAAGGTGGATAATATCAGCAGGCCTTGTCGAGGAGGGCATTTAGAGGCCAGCAGCCAGTCACAGGGCCAAATATGCATACCATTACACTGAGACAGTGCATATGAGCATGTCCATAGTGCTGTGAGAGGATATATTGACACACACACACACACACACACACACACACACACACACACACACACACACACACACACACACACACACACACCCTTGGAGCATGTGAGATTAGAACTTGGTACTGCTACTGTATCTAGTGTCCTAGGGGTGGGATACCTGGTCACATCCCTGCTGTGTGTGTACACCTACCAGTCTGGCCTATGTGGCTGTTTGCAGTTTGTCAGGCAGCCATGTGGGCAGGAGCACTATGGCCTGTCCAAGGAGTGTGTTGCAGCCATTGTACATTACACCACCTGCCTACCTATGTCTGCCTGCAGGGTGACAGCCCACAGGCTCAGGGATCTGTGGGTGAGTGGATTACGTACTGTTGCGGCCTTGGTCAGGTGCCACTGGATGGCGGTTGTGATGTGTATGTGTAGATAACCCCAGCAGTCAGGGGTTTGTAGGAACATTGCTTATAAGGTGATTTGCATGTCACGGACACTTCCATGTCCGCATGCTCGTGCGTGCCCCTCTACTCTGTTTACTGGATCGCACAGCTGCTTACTTCCATGTAAGCTCCATGCACTATGCCTACATGGAAAATCACTCAGTGTAGGCTTTACTGAATTCCCCCTGTAGTTTACTTAGGGCCAAAGCAATAAAAAAGCTAAGAAAGATATAAGGGAATGTGAACATTTTCCTGTTGAGGTTACCTTTAAATAAGCTGCCAATAAAAGGGTAAATAGAGCACAAATATATACAGAAAAGAAAATGCAATGTGTGTGATGACTCCTGATCAAGAGAACATGTTTTGGATTGCAAAAAGATATATGGAAGAAAGCAAACAGATCTGAAAAATTCAGGGGTTAGTAAAGTAGCAGAGCATAACAAAGTGCATGAACATGATAAAAAATGTTTGCCTACATCTGGAAGTTACATTTAGCAAGATGTGGAAACATTTTATGTAACAAGAAAGTACAGTTGTGTACACTTACCATAAATGTAGATGTTCGAGTGTATTCACTGTTGCAGTCATCACATTTCGGTTATCTGCTTGCAGTAGCCCTCAGTTGGCCTGATTATCAAAGTCTTGGGTCCTGCATCAGTTGCTGTCTCATCTTCCATGACTTCAGGTAGTCATGGGTATAAAGCATGCAGCCGATGCCATTACATCAGTTTTTCTTGCCCCAGATGTCAGGTGCCCCCCTAATGGGAAGCAGTATATATATATATATATATATATATATATATATATATATATATATATATATATATATATATATATATATATTATACAAGGATATACCTCCAACAAAAAAGCAAATGCACCAAAAAGCTTTAAGCATAGTAAACAAGAATAGAGGTATAGCCAAAATGAATAGAGGTATAGCCAAAATAAGTCAGGGGGCTGGAGGGAGGGTAACCAGGACTGCAACAGTGAATACACTCGAACATCTACATTTATGGTAAGTGTACACAACTGTACTATGTTCTTCATGTTTCACTGTTGCAGTCATCACATTTGGGTATATTCCCAAAGCTAAGGATGGGAGGAGGAACTTGGATAGCATTAGGACGAGCTATAAGGCCCTGCAAGACTGCAGAGGCAAAGCCAGCTCTGAATTTAGAAAAAATTGGCAAATGGTAATGCTTGGTTAAGGTATGTACAGAACTCAGGTAGCAGTTTCTAGGATGTCCCTGGTAGGGACACCTCTGAGAAAGGCTGTAGAGGTAGATGCAGCCCTGGTTGAATGTGGTCTTATCCCCTGTGAGGTAGGTTTTCCATAGTGCTTATAGCAGAAATGAATCCAATGGCCTATCCATTTAGAAATGGTTCACTTTGAAATGGCCTTTCCCTCTGCCCCTGCAGCAAATGCCACCAGCAGCTGTTCAGATTTCCTGAGAGGTTTAGTCCTGTCCAAGTAAAATCTAAGTTGTCTGTGCACATCTAAGGAGTGCAGTATATGTTCCCCTTTGCTCTGTGGATTAGAAAAGAAGGTTGGCAAATGAATGGGCTGATTAAGAGCCACACTGTATACTACCTTGGGCATGAAGGAGGGATTGGTCCTGAGGGACACCCTGTCCACATGAAAGATGATGAAAGGCTCCACTGCCATAAGGGCCTGTAATTCAGACACCCTTCTTGCTGAAGTAATGGCTAAAAGGAAGGCTGTTTTCCAAGAAAGGAATTTCAACTCTGCATTTGCAGCTGGCTCAAAAGGAGGTAGAGTGAGATTTTCCAATACAAAGTTAAGGTCCCAGGCTGGAGTTGGGGCTCTCCTGGGTGGTCTTAAGTTCTTGGCCCCTCTGAGTAACTGCTTGAGCAGTGGATGAGAGAAGAGGGGTGGTTCTCTGTTGTAATGAGCTGAAATGGCTGTGGCATGAATTTTAATGGAGGAAAAGGAAAGGCCCTTGTTAAGCATCACAGTTAAGTATTGAAGAATCTGAGGTAAATTGAGCGCTGCTGTGCCCATCTCCTGAGTTTGGTTCAAGGAACAGAATCTTTTCCATTTTTCAGCATAAGATTTTCTAGTACTAGGCCTCCTTGTCTCCAGAATGACATCCAACACTTGCTTACTGAGGGATGGTAACGGAGAGCTCAGGTAATTAGCCAGGATGCCAGGTTCAGGGTTTGAAGCTGAGGGTGCAGAATCTGGCCCTCCTGCTGGGACAGCAGGGTAAGGCTCTGAGGCAGGTGCCATGGTGCCAGCAGTGACACACTGCACAAGAGGGGGAACCAGTGTTGGCGTGGCCAGTCTGGTGCAATCAGTATCATCCTTGGTTTGTCCTGTTTGACCTTTAGTAGTACCTTGGAGAGGAGAGGCAGAGGAGGAAAGGTATAAACTTTTTCCAGGTGAAGGACAGGACATCCACTTTCCAAGCTTGTTTGTGGGGAGTCCTTGTGCAGAATTTGTCCAATTGGTAGTTCTGGGGGGAGGCAAACAGGTCTATCTCTGGGCTCCCCCATTTGTTTATCAACATGTTGAATGTCTTTGGTTCCAGTTTCCACTCGTGTGGGTCCATGAAGTTTCTGCTTAGTTCTTCTGCCAGTGTATTTAGCTTTCCTGGCAGGGATTGAGCCTGTTGGTGCACTTGGTAGCTCAAGGCCGTGTTCCACAGAGCGATGGCTATTCTGCAGAGAGGGTATGAGTGGGATCCCCCCTGCTTGTTTATGTAGCATATAACAGTGGTGTTGTTCTTCTTCACCATTGTCCTGGAAGAATGTGGTCCTTGAAGGCTGTCAGAGCATTCTGCACAGCTAACATTTCTTTTTCATTGATATGCAGGTGCATTTGACTTGGGTTCCATTTGCCCTGAATGCACTTCTCTGCCAAGTGAGCCCCCCATGCATAAGCTAATGCATCTGTTGTTAGGGTTTGGGTGGCAGGGGGTAGGGTGAATGGCAGTCCCTTGTTTTGGTGGCAGGCCTCTGCTCAACAAAGGAACTCTATCTGTAGGCAACGTATGATAGGAGTCATTGCTTCTAGATCCTGAGAATCTTGACACCATAGGCTTTTTAGATACCATTGTAGTTTCCTTATATGCAGTCTTGCATATGGAATTAGGAGAATGCAGGAGGCCATGAACCCTAAGGCTTGCAGTATTTGGCTTGCAGATAGCAGGGTCTTTGTGGCCATTAGTTAGAAGTAGGCTGTCAAATGAACTTGTTTTTTTGGCGGGAGGCAAGCCATCTGGGAAGTTTTGTTCAAGCTTGCTCCCAGGAATACAATTTGTTGGCAGGGTGCAAGATGTGATTTCTTTTTGTTTATGGTGTACCCCAGAGAAGTTAGCAATTTTTGTACAAACGCCAGATGATTCAATAGTATGTCCTGGCTTTCTGCCTGAATTAGACAATCGTCCATGTATGGGTATATTTGAATATTTATTTGCTTGCAAAATGCAATGACAGGAGCTAGGCACTTTGTGAATACCCTGGACGCAGTAGATAAGCCAAAGGGCAGTGCAGAGACTGATAGTGCATGAAGTCTGCTTTGAAGCATAGGTATCTTCTGCAAGATTCCCTGATTGGGATGTGCAGGTAAGCTTCCTTTAAATCCAGTGTTGCCAACCAGGCATCCTTGCCTAGCATAGGAAGCAAATGGTGAAGAGTTAGCATCTTGAATTCTGGGATCACCAAAAATGTGTTTAGGATAGACAGGTCCAGGATAGGATGCCAGGAGTTGTCTTTTCTGAGCACCAGGACAAGTCTTGAGTAGAAACCTTGTCCCCTTTCCTCTTCTGGGACAGTTTGAATAGCCCTGACAAGAGAGAGAACATGCTTTTCAGCCTCTGCCCACTGATTTGGGGGTAGATCTGGCCAAACGTTTGGGGTTAGTAAAGTGTGGAAGTGGAATCTGTATCCTTGGGAAACTATATTTAAAACCCATTTGTCCTGGGTAATGAGTTCCCAATTTTTTGCCTGCAAAGCAATCATTCTCCCTAAAGGAGCAGTCAGTTGAGAAGCACTTGGAAGTTTTAAAGTTAAGTCATTGAGACAGTTTACCATAGGGGGGAGTCTTACTACTCCCTGCTTTGGAAGTGGGAGCTTCCCACTGCTTAGTCCTGTGCATACCTTGGGACTGAAGCCTGGGTGTTCTGCTGGTTCTGGGTTTGGACTGAGAAGGCCTGGAAGAGGCAGAAAAGGACCAGTTCTTAGAGGGCCAATGCCTACTAAATCTGGGAGGCTGTACCTGCAGGAAATCTTTAACAGTTTGCATAGATTTAGTTTTTTCCTCCATCTTTTTAAGTACTTCTTCTGCTTTGTTGCCAAACAGGTGGTCTTGGTTTAAGGGAGCATCCAGCAATTTAGCTTTATCATGATCTGGCAAAGATTGCTCCTTAAGCCAAGCATGCCTTCTAAGTACAGACCCAGTAACAGCAGCCCTGCAAGATGCCTCTAGTGAATCAAAACCACATTGCAAAGTATGTTTTTCAACTTGTTCAGCAAAATGCATTAAATCCTGCAAATCTTTATTTTCAGCACAGTCAGGAATCAACATAATTTTCTGTTTAAACAATCCGATAATATGCTTCTGATACTTTAACATATGAAACTGACAGTTTAAGGCCCTAATGGCCAAGGTTGCAGAAGTGTATATCTTTTTACCCCATCTTTCCAGCACCCTGGAATCTCTATCAGAGGGGGTAGGATTTTTGGCAGTAGTAGCCTTAATGCCCTTGGGTCCCCGTGAAATAGTCTCAGGATCCACAGTAGGATTTTTAAAGAGGAACTTGTGAGAATCAGGAACCCTGTAATATCTATCTGTTTTTCTGGGAGCAGGAGGTAAGGAGTCAGGGGCCAAGCTAGATTCCAAAAAGGCATAATCAACAATGTCCAGTACAGGGGGATAGCTAAAGGCCTGTGTTGGGGCAGGAGTAAGAAATCCCTAAGCCTCTTTTTAGAATCAGAGTAATCCTGGTTTTCCCAGTGAAAATGCTCCCTAAGAGTATGCAAGGTTTCACCAAAAGAGAAATCCTCTGGAGGGGAAGCAGAGGGAATAGAGTCCTCTGCATCAGAGTCCTCATAGGTAGATAAGGGTAAATCCTGGTCATCAGAGGAAACAGAAATTTCAGAATCCTGATCAGAAGAATCATAAGCAAATTCAGTCCTAGGTCTCTTAGAGGGGGAAGGTTGGCTTCCCCTGATTAAAGTAATAAGGTCTTCAACCATTCTTATAATTTGTTTTTTAGGCACAGAGGCCTGACCATGCAATCTGGGCATCGATTTTCGAGGCATGAATTGAGTTTTAGGTCTTGAAGAAGAAGATGGCATCGGTTTAATATGCAAGTCAGTAGGCCTGAATACACCCTCAGAAGCCGGTGCCTGCACAGCGGCTCCAGACCGATCCAAGGTAGAGATATCCGCAGGTTCCACAGTTGAAGCATCTCGTGGCATACCAGACTCCGAATGGGTCTCAGTAGAGGCCTGCGAATCTGAAGTAGCAGGTATCAGGGGCTGCGAAAGCGCCTCAATGAGTACCGGCAAACTGGCGATTAGCTTAGGAGAAGCATCGTCAGCAGCTTTGGACCTATGCGGTCTGTCTTTATCTTTGCATTTTTTCGGAATGTTCGTAGTCGGGTGGTTTACCGAAGCCATATCTGGGTAATTGAACTGAGTACCAAAATATTAGGAAGTGTAAATATACCGACGACGAACAGTTTGTTGCTTAAATAAGGCACAAAACTGACAGTGAGGTACGTCGTGGTCAGGGCCTAGGCAAGGAATACAGTATGAATGAAATCTTTATGAAGTATTTGCTTTCCACAAGAAATACAATTATTGACTTTTACTGACATCAGTTTAGAGCAAGAAAAAGTTTCCCCAATGGGGTACTTATCTTAGTTGAAGACTTTGGTTCTGAAACTCAAAAACGAAAATTTCAGGAGTCGGCCGACTGGCACTTGCGAACTGCTTCTGCTTTGGGCACTGCACGTCAAGAAAGACTGATGTAATGGCGTCGGATGCATGCTTTATATCCCTGACTACCTGACATCATGGAAGATGAGACAGCAACCGACACAGGACCCAAGACTTTGATAATCAGGCCGACTGAGGGCTACTGCAAGCAGATAACTCAAATGTGATGACTGAAACAGTGAAATACGAAGAACATGTGGGATTGCTCAAAAGTTAAACAAAGTATTAAGTTTAGTTTATGGATAAAGGGGTTGAGTCTTTAAAAAAGAGACTGAAGAACTGTATGCTGCTTTTGAATCTGTAAATATGTATACAACATTGTTTTTAAAATGTAAGTAAGTGTATATATGTTTAATAAAGATCTACTGTTCAATAAGTGATATGGGATCTTTTACATCCACCTGAGCTACCACTATGTCAGGTAAATGAGGCTTTGGTTTAAACATCCCATCCTAAGGAAGGCACACCCCATATGCTGCACTGTACTGTCGGTATTTGAAAATTAATCCAAGTACCTGGGTTGGGAATAGAACCTTTTGATCTTCTAGTATGAAATGTAAGTATACCACCTGTTGAACCACTGACACTGCCTACACATATACTTATATTATAAATGGCACACCCACCAATTTGATGAATGAACTGGCTTTTCTAAATTCGTGTTAAGTCTAGCATAGATACTGCCTGTCTAAACTCTTCCAAGTGAGATGAAGATGGGAGAAGAAGGAAAAAAAAAGTATAGTCATGTTAGGAACTTACCACGAATGCAGACATTCCAGTACATTTACTGTTGCAGTCATCATTTGTGGGATATCCTGCCTGCAGGCTGCCTGATAGGTAGACTCACTTCCAGAGTGGTACCATCACCCTAAATTTTAGTCAATTTCCTCCCACTGGTAGTAAAAGATGGGTGTTGGATGACTGTATCTTTTGATCTTTCTTGCCCCAGCAATGTCAGGAATGAAAACCCCAGTGCCACAGCCTAACTGGAGGCATTCCCATGTCACAGGTCCACCCCAGGGGTCGCAGTCCTCCTCTCCAAGTAGTATGGCAAGGTCATAAAAGGGAGAGTTGGGTAAGATGAGAGGGCAAGTGATGACAGACAGGACAATACCCAGTCCAACCCCAGGTAAAAGAAAAAAAAGCAAAGGGGTAAATGGGAGGGAGGGAATGTGGATTACAAAAGTGAAGGTACCCAAACATATACATTTATGTTAATTTCTTAGCACAATTGTACTGTTTCTCATACCCACAGTCATTACTTTTGGGGTGATTCCCAGAGCAGGAATACAGAGGGTGGCAAGCAGAAAGGAACATTTCAAGATAGTAGGCCTTGCAGGATGGCAGAGGCAATTCCTGCACTAGCTCTAGATGGCAACCCTAGGTTGTAATGTCATGAGAAAGTATGTACTGAGGACCAGGTGACTGCTTCTGAGATAGAATGGGAGTTGACCCCTTTCTCCATGAATGCTGTGACTACTGTAGTAAAACAGGCTGTGAGATGCAGTGGGACTAGTCTGCAATACAAAATGTAGTTGACCCCTTTCTCCATGAATGCTGTGACTACTGTAGTAAAACAGGCTGTGAGATGCAGTGGGACTAGTCTGCAATACAAAATGTAGCAATAACAAATTCAATGTGCAAGTCATTTAGAGACTGTTTGCTTACTGGCTCTTTTTTCCACCTTGTACCTAGTCAGCAAAACAAAGAGGTGGCCTGTTCTTCTAAATCACGTTCTCCTATGTAAGTAATATCTAGGCTGTCTGCAAACATCCAAGGAATGAATGTCACTCTCTCCTTTGTTTTCTGTGTTAGGTTAAAACACATGTAACTGAATGACTTGATTCAGGGACAACTCTGTCATAATCTTTGGCATAAAAGATGAACTGCTGTGAAGAGGCACCCTGACTTGATGGAAAGCTAAAAAGGATTACCTCCACATGAAAGCTTTTAACTTTGACAGCCTTCTAGTAGTAATGACAGACATAATGAACATCACCTTCCTAGATAAAAAATGCAGGGAAGGAACTCAAGATGTTGAGATCTCATGGTTACATGGTACACAGAGAGAGATAAAGTCTGACTACTGGTGTGGGCAGGGAAAGATGGGAGTGATAGTCCAATACCAGCTCTCCAATTGTGGCAGGAAGAAGGCAGCCTAGGCTGGCTGCAATAGCAGCATTAAAATTCTGGCAGCCTACCAGACACTAAGTGATCACTACCCAGTATACCGAATAAGAAAAAAACTAAGTAACTGTGGTAACATCACTTACCGCTACATCCGAAATAAAAAACAATTCTCACCATCTACCTTCCAGACCCTCCTAAAACAACAGAACTGGGCTCCCCATAACACCCCTGCAACTAGATGATGCAGTGAAATACTTTAATGACATTTTCCTAGAAGTCTTACATAAACTTGCCCCACCCAGAAAAATTTGTTCTAAATCCAAAAAACTCCAATGGAAAAGAGACAATCCAACTACTTAAACTAAGAGACAAAGCGTGGTTCCTCTATCTTTCTAACAAAAGTCATGACAATCTCATCACTTTCCAACAACTAAGAAATCAAGTTAAGAAACAAATCAAAATAGACGTAAACACATACTTTCTAACTTGCCAAACAAAATATGCAACAAATCCACAAACATTTTGGCAATCAGTTAATCACCTACTAAAACCAGGTAAACCCACCACCCCAGTTCCAACTACTAACAATACCACAGAACCTACTGAATCCCAGTTCAACTCCCACTTTATTAAATCAATAACCACCCTGCTACAAAACCCTTCTACCCCACCCATGTCTGTACCCACTCAATCCGGCCCACCAAAAACTCAAGTTAAACTTCAACCCATTCAAACAAGCTACATACAACACTTACTATCTAAAGTAAAGCTATGTACCCTCTCAGCTGACCAATTACGAGGTGAGTTTCTGAAATTAGCTGCACCATCTATTTCATACCCCAAATCAATCCTAATTAACCGCTCGGTTACTGAACAATATCTACCCACCTTATGGAAGATATCCCATATCATTCCACTGCATAAAGGAGGCCCCTCCAAAGACATATCTAAATTACAGACCCGTAGCCATACTTTCACCCCTAGCAAAAATCCTAGAAAAGTGTATACATAAATAAATTATTGACCACTTCCAAAATAACAACCTCCTTTCTGTTACACAACATGGATTTAGACCAAAACACAGTACTAGTACAGCATTCATTAGCTTTACCAACTCAATAAATCACCTAAAAAATAACAACCAACTTGTCTCTGCTACATTTCTTGATATGTCAAAGGCCTATGACACCGTATCACATCAAATCCTCTTAAACAAACTTGCCAATTACAACCTTTGTGATGGGACCCTATATTGGTTCCATAGCTACCTCTCAAACAGGCAACAAGCTACCCTATGGGACAATAAACTCTCCTCCCACCTTCCCATCTCTGCAGGGGTCCCCCAAGGATCAATTTTTTAGGACCATTACTGTTTACAATCTTTACCAATGACCTTACAACAGCCGCTAGACCAGCTAGCATCATTCAATACGCAGATGACTCCTCACTCATCTGCTCAGCACCAACACTTGAGACACTTCAAAAGAAGACCCAGACTGCCCTTACTAATATTGAAAAATACCTAGCAGCCCATCTACTGACACTAAATCCTAATAAGAGTAAGCTTATGGTCTTTTCAAATCCTTCCTCACCAACTAATTGCCAATCCCTCTCTATTTTCTCTTCAAATGGCATTAAAATTGAACCAGTTGAACACACTAAACTCTTCGGGGTTACCATAGACAGTGCATTAAAATTTGACAAACATATTGCTCAAACTATTAAAAAGTCCATATTAAACTCAGCACACTCTACAGAGCTAAGCCCTATCTCTCAGATCATGCTAGACTGGCTACTGCAAGAACCCACTTATTATCCTCACTTCTCTACTGTTCTCAGATATTCACAAACCTCCATAAAACTGAACTAAATAAACTTGAATCCTGCTACAACAAAACAGTCAAATTTACAACCAACCCAGAAAACACATAATTTTACTGCCCTTAAAGAAAAAGAATGGTTAGAACTCCCAAATGTACTTACACTAAACCAATTACTGATCGCCCACACAGTGATGTATAAACCTAAGCACTGCCCATCCCTGACTATCCTAGTCCAGCCCTACAGAAATCTTAACTCTCTTAGATCAGCGGATAAATTCCTACTTAAAATAAATAAATCACTTAACTCTTATGGGGACTCCTTATACTGTCACAAGAATGCTGAAGTCTGGAACTCATTCCCTCAACAAATCCTATCTATTGACCATACAAGATACTTTAAGTAGGAACTAAAACAACATCTTATAACACATTGGCTATGCCCATGCTCTGCTGTAGACTAACCTTTCCCCCACCCCACCCTCTTTTATCTACTACTTTGGCTATAACTTCCTATATCCTGTGTTGTTGGTCCCTCTGTGCCAAAAAAAAAAAAAAGTTTTTCATACTAAGTTAAATGTCATATTTACTGCATGCTTTTCACTATTGTCTTTCCACCTATGTACTACGTTTTTTAAATTTTTTACTGTCTTATTATAGAATACCTGTATCTCTTTGCATACCTGACTCAGTTTATGCTACTGTATACTATGATCATTGAAGCTTTTCTCCCCGGGTCTCCACTGAAAAAGGACTTCTTGTCCAGTGGACATTACCCAGTACACAAATGTAAATAAATAAACAAATAATAAAGTCTGGTGAGCTGTGCCCTGCTAGCAGCATACCACTCTGTTGGGAGATTGCACATGTGCAGATATCCACCTACCAAAAGGAGCCATATTTGAGCTTGCAAGACTGCTGAGGAGTGGTGGGGGTTTACAGCACACTCCTTGAGAGCAGAATTATGCTGCCTAGTATCCTTGAGCTCTTCACTGGCTCCAGGAATGCGTTGGCTTGAGCCCAGGGTGGAAGACTATTTGGTCAGTTAGGCCCAGTGAATGAGGATATGAACTGATAGCAGCTAAGGGTTAAAAAAAAGATGTAGTTGAAATCCCACAGTGGGCAGACTTCCTTTCTTGGAGGTCTAAAATCCAAAACCTCTTTTAGAAGATCAATAGCCCTGTCTATTTGATGAAGACTGCATCTAGGCAACTAAAGTTGTTGTTTTGCAGCAAAACCTCATCAGCTACCTGTGACATGACAAAAAGGAATATTTCTTGCACACCAGAAAGTCTAATCTCATCCATGAGGAATTGTCTATTAACATCTATCCATACAGGTCTGTCTGTTATCTGCTCAGCTGATTTGCCACAGTATTTCTTGGGAAGGAATTTAGGCTACTATAAGAGTCATGGCTACATCTTCAATGATACCCCATGCATATATTGCAAGTCTGCACAGTATGCATGAGCATGTTCCTCCCTGCTTGTTCGTGTACCACATCACAGTGGCATTATCTGTGAATACTTGGCAGACTTCTTTCTCACAAATATGTCTGAAAGCTTTCAATGCAAGGATCACATATTTATGGGCTTTTTCTTCATATGCTGGTCCCACATGCTGTGCACTTCCAAGTGTTCCTATATGACCTCCCCAACCTAGACTGAAGGAATCTGTGGTCAGGGTCTGAGCAGGTTGAGGTATTCTGAAGGGCACTCGCAGGTAGAGCTTAACTGCCTACTGCCTTGTTTGCCATAAGATTCTATCCTTATGCAAGAGAGAAGGTGAAGCTCAGTTTCCAGAGACTGTGAATGCTGGCATCATCTGTTTCCTGAGGTATCTCTGCAGTTTTCTCATGTGCAGTCAGGATAGGGACACCGTTAGGATGCAGGATGCAGAACACCATGAAACTCAACACTCTGAGAAATTCCTTGGATATCACCGACTTTTCAAGGACACTCTGCAGGAAATAGTCAGAGAGTGTACCTTGTTCTTTGGTAAGAAGGCTCACTGAAGGTCTTTGTTCAATAGTATCAGTAGAAAAACTGAGCTCCTCTGTGGGGTAATGCTGGACTTCTTCAGGTTGATGAGGAGACCCAGGTCTCTGATGCAAGCCAAAGTAAAGTTCAAAGCATTGTGAATCCCTAGGAAGTATGCATAAATGAAACAGTATTGTCTAAGTATGGGTATAATGAATGCCCTTTGTTTGGAAAAAGGCTATTTGTTGGAGGAGCCAGGCATTTAGTGTAGACCCTGGATGCAGTACAGAAGCTAGGGCAAGGAAGCAAACTGATAATGTTCCCCACGTACTACAAAATGCAGAAACTTTCTTTGGTCTGTGGCAATGGGGATATGGAGATAATCATCTTTTTTGGTTCCAAAGTGACTAGATATGCATGCAGTGATAGTAGTTCAACAAGACCTTGAAAGGTCAGCGTTTTGAATTCTACAATGAGAATAAATTTAAGTGGAACAAATGTAGAATGGGTCTTCAAGTGCCCTCTTTTCATCCCTCCCCACAGCTGAACATCAGCTGCCATAAGCTCCACCTTTTATTCACCAGACATACCAGATTCACATTAGCCTCCCATGGGTTAAACCCAACACATGTTCAGGGCCTGTGAGGGGACCAGGAATGCTACTGCAGTTTCATAGTGTTGCTGGGGAGTGTGCCATTAACTCCCCATGACCTCACGACAACCTTTCAAGCTCTGCAATCACTATCCTCAGGAGGTGCTTGTGTGCTTCCACACATGCCCAACCTCCTGACTAAGAGAAACACCACTACTGCAACATGGAGCTCGCCAGGCTCATAATGCTACTTTATTGCAAAAAGCCCAGGATAGAGGAGCAGACATCAGTTGCTCATTCTCATCCTCCCTTACAGCTACCTGCAGCCCCTTCAGCACCTATAGCTCCAATCGAACGCAAGTCACCTGGGGTGCAGTAAGGGTTTTCTCCCTCTGTGCCACAGGACTGCATACATGCCCTCTGTTTTTGGCACTAGCAACAGTACTCTCTCTCACTATGGCCTCTTTTTCCAAGATATCCCTCATCAGGAGAGGCACTAGAGGAATCTGGTATCTTGGAGCAGAAGGATTTCCCCTAGCACATTTTTTACCTTATAAATTTTAGTTTGCAGCATTGATGCACAATCCTTAAAATCTACAGGTCTGGAGCTGTGCTTTTCCAATTTTACATAGAAAAAAAGCAGAGCATCTCCGATCTCGCTGGAAAGCAGGGTTTGTTAGGTGGGATTTTTATGAGGGGGGATCAGTCACACTGAATCACAACTGTTCACTCGGACATTAACAGGCTTGTTGGCCCCAGCCTTCTCTTTTGGCCTTACTTGCCATTCTTTTCTAAACTTACACTTCTCACCCTTATCAGACTTATTCTTGTACTGCTTCGGATAAAAACTGTGGTGTTTGTGATGGAAAGAACCTGAGAATGATCTTTGGTGCCTGGGATTGAAAGAGCTGCAATTTTTGCACATCTCTTCCAGCCTCCTGAGGACCCCCTCAGCATGGACCCAAAAAGCAGATCCTTGGCCCAAGGGGCATTAAAGGCCTCTATCTTTGCATGGCCTGGCAAGGGCCAAGTCCTTAGTCAAGTATGTCTCTACATCACTGGCCTAGTTTCTGCTGCCCTACACGATGCAGCAACAGCATCATATCCACATTTTTGGGAGTGCTTGCCTACATGGGCAGACAGGTTGCACAGCTCAAGTACCTCCTCCTTAAGATCCTTATCTCAAATCCTGAATGCCTTAGTCCTTATCTTTTCTATCAAGGTTTGCTAGTAAGTTGATCTGGCAGTTTAAGCTGAAGGATAGAGTAGCATAAGTGGATATTTTTTTTACCAAGTTTGTCAAGTATTTTACTTTTCCTGTCACCGAGAACTGGCTTTCTGGACAGAGTCAAATGAGAGCCACTGACAGAATTTAGGAACACCAAAGTTGAATCAGCTAGAAGATTCTTATACAAGAAGTTAGAGGACTCCTTAATCTTTAAAAGTGGTAAGGATTAATATGTACAGGGGATTAAGAATCCATGGATGCATTAATAAACATTCCTTAGAACATCCATGACTGGAGGAAAAGCAATTGCCCTGGACTCAGGGAGGCTAATGATAGTGCTGACTCTGAGCTAGGCCACTGAGCACTCCTGAGACTGCCACTGGGATTCCTCCTTCATCTTATGAAAGGTATCTTCAAAGAGGAAATTCTCTAGAAGTGAAAAAGATAAGGTGTCCTTGGAGTCCAATTCATACAGACCAACATAGAGCAACAGTAGGAAACTGACCCACACAGGCCAGTTCATAAGCCTCAGACTCTGTGGTGTCTGAATCCTCAAAGGGATGCTCCACTCTTCTCTTTTCAGAAGGGGTCTGACACTTCAGGTATTTCCAGAGCCAGTTGCTTGGACTTAAGGAACACAAAGTTCCGAGCTAGCTTGTAAAGCTGCTGAGAAAAAGCCTGGGAAGTGGAAGGGGCTGAAGCTTTGCTCAACCTAGACACAAACAAGCTGGATGGCGCTGTTTTGGTCTTCAGTGATTTAGGCTTCAGAGATTCAGCAAAAACAAATGCATTGGAGGACTAGGATTCTGGGCAGACAACTGAGACCTCCACTCAATCTATGGGAACCTCCTTGCAAATTAAGAGTGAGGAGGCTCCTCCCTCACCCTTGGATCCGAGACTGACAGCCTCCATCTCCAAGGCCGCCTGATCATCAGCAGGCATGCTGGTATCTTTGAAATGGTAAGACCTGAGCAAAGTCAACTGTATGGTAGAGTGCAGAGCAATTATGCCAGAGGCCTTAGCAAACAGAGACTCTGTACTTTGGGTCAAGAAAAAAGAGACAATAGGAGTTAAAATCTTTGTTGAAAATCTGCTTTCTGCAAATCAGAATCAACATCGGGCATGAAGCTAAGATAACAGCACTACAAAAAGACAAGAAAATTCCTCTATGGGGTACTTATTCTTCTGGAAGTAAGTTGAAAGCTAGCGTGACAATGCTGAAGTCATACCAAGGTAGTTAACTGTACAGCAAGAAGGACCTGATGATGACGTCAGTTGACACCCCTCTTATGCCTACATCCTTAAGTGATAGTGGGAAGGAGTCGCACAAAGTCTTGAGATGGTACCGCTCTGAAAGCTAAGCTTGCTGTCAGGCTACTTGTAGGCAGGATATCCAAGTGATGACTGCAACAGTATACAGTATGAAGAACATCATGACTACTAGCATTACTGAAATGGGAAGTGATTTAGAGCTGTAATCAGAAAGTGATCACTCCAGAATGATGAACATGATTTTTAAATGTCCTACTAAATCTTGCAGAGTCCAGGCACGCAAATACATATATGTACCATTTTCAACAGAGAAAGTTGGCACATCTTTTACTTCACACACACAGAATAAGTCATAGTCAAGCAGGTCTTCACTAAAGCTTAAAACACATTTCCAAATGCATATGGTTTCCTATATTGCTCTTCTCTGAATAAACAATTGATTTACAATCTTCTCGCTTTCATTCTGATTCATCTTCCCCAGGTTCAGTAAAAAAGATGGAGTACCAAGAAGTATGCTGAACTTGCTGAAGTTGCTCAACAGTCTACAGTAGATTCAGAAACTCATTCAGATAAGTGGAAGACTTGGGCACACAAAAAGGGGCACTTCCATGCAAATCTATTCTCTGAATGATAAGTATTTACTTGGTATCTTTACTGAATGATAATATCAATACTTAATTTCATACTGTACCAGCAACCCTGTCCTATGTTATATATATATATATATATATATATATATATATATATATATATATATAATGTACATATTTCTGTATTAACCTTTTATTTCCATTGTATTGTTTGTATGGTATATTGTGGAGCTTTTCTCCCCGGGCCTCCACTGAAAATGGGTTTCAAGCCCAGTGGACTTTCCCAGTCATCAAATGTCAATAAATAAATAAATAAATAATAAAATAGACAGATGGAGCTGCAACTGGAATAATTAAAAAGAAGGTAAGTACACAAAAACAGGAACTGTGTTTCAGCCCTCTTCCGATATATTTGATTATGCATAAGTTTGTTTTAAAAGATTTTTCGTCCTCTAAACAGATTTGTGATCATTGTAAATTATCAGGAGGCTAGACTGCTGTTATTAATATTATTTAGACCAATTAATAACAACTTCACTTAGGAAATAAACTTTAACTGTCAGTTAAGTGCTTTTCTTCAAACAAGAACTTCATCAGAAGAACGAAAGTGCTTAACTGACAGTATTTCCTTAGTGGAGTTCCAGCTATTTTATCTTGGTAATTGGTTATTACAGTTCTTGTACACACTTTGTTGGCTATTTTTGGTGTTGATAAAATCCTTTAGATAAAGTAAAACACGTGCAGTAGCAAATATTAAATCAAGCATTACTTGTAAACAATTTGATTTAGATGACTTATGCCTTAATCTTATTTATCAATATATTTTTGCATTCTAAAATCAGGGGCCAATCTGACTAATCACTCAGCAATGAAGATCTACAGAGAAGATGTTGGATTTATTCACGGAATTATACTGCATTCACTAAATTATTTTACACTTAATATATAACTCTTCACAAGGCCTATCTCACACTCTCCAAAAAATAACCTATTCCCTAGATTTTCTCCTTTGTGTGTTTTTTGCAAAAAAGAGGTGGCATATAAGTTGTATAGCTTTTAGTTTTGCCCATATGTTCACGGAATTTGCAAATTCACAAATGGTAAACTGAAGCAATATTGTATAACCCATAATGACTTAACTTAGCAGGAAATTCTATCAAACTTACATTTCAGATTTTTATAATTAGAAGTCTCTCTTATTTATTTTCCCTATTTAATTTGATTAAATTATACACTACATTTCACTGGACTAATTTGTAGGCAATATAAGAGAGGTGAAGAAGAGAGTACAGGCAGGATGGAGTGGGTGGAGAAGAGTGGCAGGAGTGATTTGTGACAGGCGAGTACCAGTAAGAGTGAAAGGGAAGGTCTACAAGAGGGTAGTGAGACCAGCAATGTTATATGGGTTGGAGACAGTGGCACTGACAAAGGCAGGAGTCAGAGCTTGACGTGGCAGAGTTGAAGATGTTAAGATTTGTACTGGGTGTGATGAGAATGGACAGGATTAGGAATAACTATATTAGAGGCTCAGCCCAGGTTGGAAGGTTTGGAGACAAAGCCAGAGAGGCAAGATTACATTGGTTTAGACATGTGCTGAGGAGGGATGCAGAGTATATTGGGGAAAAAGATGCTAAGGCTGAAGCTGCCAGGTAACAGGAAAAGAGGGAGGCCTAAGATAAGGTTTATGGATGTGGTGAGAGAGGACATGCAGGTGGTTGGTGTGACGGAGCAAGATGCAGAGGACAAGAAGAAATGGAAACAGTTGATCTGCTGTGGCGACCCCTAACGGGAGCAGCTGGAAGAAGAAGAAGATCAAATGAAAACATAATTCCAGCTCATGGGATTGGGTAGGGTTGCCCCCTGCAAACATTAATTAAATTGTTTGATTTAATTCAAGCTTCTACATATGTTGTATAACAGGTACCCAGACACTAGCCATTTTTAACACAACGGCATAAAATAAGGTCAGAGAACTCAAAGCAAAACATATTTATAAATGCTTCCTAATCCTTGACAATGATAAGACTCAGCACCTCCTCAACGCAAACTGAGTAAGTTAGGTTGTACATCCTTACTTACCTCTGAAAAGCAACAAAATGAACTGCTAAACACTTTAAAATGCTATCCCTCTTTCTAAGAGCATCAGCTTAAAACTTTATAAGGTGGTAACTGGAGTGCAGATTGTACCTTAGGCACCAACCCTTCCCATGAAAACAGATTGTCAACTTGCAATGAACCTAACCCAGGAATCCAGCATAAGTTTATTCACAGCCTTAGGGCTGCAACAAGTTTGGAAGGAAGTATCCGTACTGTGTGAAAACTTGAGTGATATGCATTTACCCCAACAATGGACTGGCTTTGTTTTCAGACACCAGTTATCATATCATTACAAGCCATGCTGAGATAGTGGCTGATACAAGTAACCTTAATTACAAGACTTTATATTGCATCTGTCTGGAAATATCCTTAATGCATATCATTGAAGGATTGCCATAAGTTTATGATCTGGTATACTAAATGACTGCCAGTACTAGAGCTTTCCTATTGTCCTATTATGTACCCCCACCCACTCCATTTCCTGTGTCATACACTTCACCCTCAAAAATACCATTTAGTTTATCTCGATTATGGAAATGGACTCTAGCTTACTTATCTTAATCCAGTTATGCACAGTTTACAAACAGCAATAACAGATATCTCATATGCTGTTTATAGTAATTCTCTTATGGTAATCTATTAATGTTTATTTAAGATAAACTGATATATTTTTTTCTCTAGACCTTTGTACAGTAGTAGTTATCCACTGCTGTGTTAGCAGTGTACTGTTATGAATTTGTTTTCCTGCTGTTCTACATCTGTTTCCATGGTTGTTATAATGTTTAAGTTCTATTGTTTTGAATAAAAAAAAAACATGTATTTTATTACTTACTGTTTATGATAGTACAGTTGTATAAGTAAAATTACCATAACAGCAGATGTTTGAATGGTCAATGCTGTAATAGCTTTAGCTATATGGGTTATATCCTGCCAATAATATAACAGCTGGCCGGTTTCCAAAGCTTCACAACATCTTCCATGCATTCAAACTGTCAGGCAGCTCGAGCTGAGTTGACTAAACGACAAGTTTGGATCTCAAGTCCTTCACAGCTTACCCGCCAACAGAGACAGGAAGGCTGAATCCTGAAATGACAACTCTAGGAAGAACAAAAAATAAATGTCCACACCCTGGCATAAAAACACAGCATAAAACAAAGGGGGGGGGTGGAGGGAGAGAGCAGCTACTGCAGCAGTGTTCATATGAACATCTATAGTTAGGGTAAGTTTACTTACAAATCTGTACTATGTTCATCATATTGATCACTGCTACAGTTGCCTTAGCTATATGGGTAGCCTTAGCTTACTACATTTGTAAGGTGGAAGGAGAAGAATCCAGGACCCCTGAAGAATGGTCCTAGCAAAGCCTGACCTGAACCTAGAGAAGGAATCAAGCTTACATTGCTTTGTAAATGTACAGAGGACCAGGTAGCAGCTTCTAGAATATTTTTAGAATCCAACTCATTCTAAAAAGCCACAGATGAAGCCAAGACCCTGATAGAGTGAACCTTGGCCCTGCCTGGAACAGTTTTGTTACAGTGAGTATAACAAAGGGTAATAGCTTTAGACAAACATTTCAAAACAGTCTGTTTTGACACAGGTTGTCCTTTCTTCTCACCTTCACAAGAAATGAACAATTGAGCCGAAGACCTGAAAGATTTAGTACTGTCAAGATAGCACCTGAGTTTTCTGTGGGCATCCAAGGTATAGAGTATCCTTTCTCCCTCATTTTTAGGTTCAGGAAAGAAAATGGGGAGCCAGAGAGTTTGGCTTAAAGTAAACTTGGATACCACTTCAGGCATTAAAGAAGTATTGGTTCTCAAAGAAACCCTCTCCCTGTGATAAATAACATAGGTTCATATGTTCATAAGTAGGTACTAGGCTATCGGCCCAAGGGCCTACGTAAGCCTAGCCAGCAAGTTACCATAGCTTACGCCACCCAAGAAAGTTATTTTCCTGTGCCACTGTCCAGCAGAGACACAGAAGTGATCCCCGGGGTGTATTTCCTATTTCCCATCCACTCATCAAGACTTTTCTTGAAGAGTGCTAATGAAGAACTTTGCTTGACATAGATGGGTAGCTTGCTCCAGAGTATATGAAGTCTCTGGGACAGGAATCTATCCCTCCAGCGTGTGCTGTGTATTGTGGTGACAAGGTTTAGGTCCCTAGAGAGTATAGCTTGGAGGATTGGGATTTCTTTAGGTGTAGCATGTTCAACAGCTCTGGGTCTGACATAGCTTTATATGTTAGGCAGAGATCACCTCGGAGTAGGCAATATGCTACGGAGTAAAGCTGGAGTTTTTTGAGGCGGTCAATTTAGGGCATTTGTTTGAGGCCAGTAATCCTCTTTGTGAGGTACTTCTGTGGCCTTTCCAGCTGCTGCAGATGTCTTATGAGGTACATTCCAAAAGGGGTGCTGTACTCTATAATAGGTCTAATGAGTGATGAGTAGAGGGGAACAATGACTTATTTTTTCCTGGATGAGAACCCTTTTATGATGAGGTGTGCCATGTAGAAGGACTTCCTGACTACTGTGGTGATGTGACTATCTAAGGAGAGACTACTGTCCACCTGGGTCCCAAGGTCTCTTATCACGCATTCGGTTTTAAGTAGATTGCTGCCTATGTGGTAGTTCATGGGTACAGAGTTTTTACCAAAGGGGATGACACTGCACTTTTTGGCATTGAGCTTGAGGCCACGGCTCTGTCACCAGGCATCTGTCTCAGTGAGGCCCTTCTGTAGGATGTCCACATCATTTGGGGACTTGACTATGGCTCCTAGTTTGCAGTCATCTGCGAACGTCGTCAGCCAGAGGCCTTCTGTGTTAGTCTGTACATCAGAGAAGTAGATACCAAACAGGAGAGGTCCCAGGACGGAACCCTGTGGCACTCCACTTGTCACTGCCTTGAGGTCAGATTTGGAGTCTGCAACTTTTACAGTGTGGGTTCTGTCAGTGAGCCAGTTGGCAACCCATCTTGTGACATAGGAATTTATACCTAGTTTAGTGAGTTTAGCTATAATTCCAAAATGGGGGATGGTGTCGAAAGCCTTGGCGAGGTCAAGATAGGCTGTGTGAACCACCTTACCCTCATCCACAGCTTTGGTGACTGCCTCAAAGAAGTCGATCAGGTTCAGGAGGCATGATCTGCCTTTCACAAACACGGACTGGGTGGGATCCAGAGTTTGGAGGTTACCAATGTCTTTGTTTATGAGTTCCATGATGATATGTTCCATTGCCTTGCAGACCAGGCTTGTCAGGCTAATAGGTCGATAGTTCCCGGGATCAGTGGTGGTAAGACGGGGTTAACTCACCATAAGGCAACTTAGATACTCTTCTTCCAGAGGTCAAAGCAATCAGTAAAACTGTTTTCCATATTAAGAACCTTAAATCAGCCAGGTTAGCTTTTTCAAATTAAGCTAGAGTTAGCTTCTTGAATACAAAATTAAGATCCTAAGGAAGGGCCACTGGTTTACTTTAAGACTTCTTGTGCAAACCCCATTCAAAAAATGTTAACACAAGACTGTATTGAAAGAGGACGATCCATGGGCAGACAGCTGAAATGGCAATAAATGAACTTCACAGAGGAATAACTAAGGCCATATGATAACAGCTCATACAAATATTGTAAAATCAGAGAAGAACTAGCCCTGAATGGGTGCTGGTTATGTTGCTGTTTGCTAATATAAGATTTTTTAGTAGCAGTCTTTCTTGCCTCCAATGGTGTATGCTGCATGCCCTCAGTAAACATGTGCCTAAAAGGAATTAAGACCTTATTATCCAGGAAGTCAACTGAAGCTGACTGATGCTGGGGTGTATAAAACTCCCCTGTTCTTCTTTGAGTACAGCCAGTCTTTGAGGAAGATTATGGTAATTCTCCCTGGCTATTTCCAAAAGAAAAAAGAACCATCATTACCTGGGCCAAAATGCCGTTGCCTTTATGATCTTGGGGGATTCCTTCTGAATCTTCAGAAATACTCTGGATATTAGTGGAAAGGATGGAAAAGCCTATAAGATCATTCCTGCCCATGAAAAAGAAAAGGCATCTGTCTTCCAGGCCTTCTTGCATGGAATCCTGGAACAGAATATTGCTAATTGATTGCTCAGAGAGGTTGCAAAGAAGTCTATTTGAGGAGCTCCGCACAGATGAACCAAATATTGGAAGACCCCATGATCTAGTTTCCATTCATGAGAGTCTTTGCCTGGTCCTGTTCAGATTTCTGCCATATAATTTTGCTCTGACAAAGTGTAGGAGACCTGTAGAGTGAGATTGTGCTGTGAAACTAAATTGTAAGCAAACATGGCTAGTCTGCAAAGGGAATACAACCTGGATCCCCATGCTTGTTGATGTATCACATGATTCTGGTATTGTCTGCAGCAACTTGGGTACCAGAGACTAAAGATGATTCAGAGGGTTGAGTGCCTTGATCAGGGCAAGCATCTCTTTGATATTTATGTGCTTGTGTCTGTCCATGGTGTCCCTCACATCCTGCACTTCTAGTCCTCCTGAAACTGATCCCCAAGCAAAATCTGAGACATCTGTGGTAACTGACTGCTTTTGAACAGGGGGGAGAAAGGGAGAATTGGATTTAAGGACATCGGCTGTTTCCACCAAATGATTTCTCTTTTGACAATCCCCAATACTTGGATTTGAAAAGACAAAGGGTGATGGTGCTGGGACCAAATAGACTTCAAGTACCACTGTGTCTTTCTCATGTGGAGTCTTGCTAGGGGTATCATAAGAATCACAGATGCCATGAGACCCAAAATCCTAAGATATTCCAAATCAAAGTCTAAACCAACTGTACTAGAAGTAGTGAATATAGTAACAGAGACAAAACAACTGAAATTGGGATCTTTAGAAAAGGATAGGAACAAATTACATAGAAAAAAATGAGAAGTTTTAGGAATGAGGTTTAAAAGAAGGCAGGATTTGAATGAGCTATGTAATGTTTGACTGACAATGACTGGATAGATTATAAGTGATGTATATTTGCAACTAAAATTATGTCAATATGGTTTGTGATGTATAATGTTTAAAACTATAATTATGTCGATATAGTTTGTTTTTATTTATATTAATCATTAATTACTTATATCATAATTGATAATTTAATAACATGTTTCCTGTTTAAAAATAATCCTGAGGTATTCCCTCACAGTGTCAAAGCTTTGAGTAGGAATCCTTAGAAATAGATAAAGATATACATCTATTTTTTCCTGTGGAAGAAAATCTCTTTGAACTGATGTGTCTAACTTGACATTGCAGGAACACAATCATGTGTGAAGGAATCAAGAATGACTTTTGAATGTTGTCTTGGAATCCCAGTTTGTGTAAGAGATCTCTCACCCAAGAGAGAGATTCCTGACACTTTGAAAAAAGACTCTGTAAATAGAAGCAAGTTATTTTAGTATGGAAAATGTGGATACCCTGCAACTTGCAATGAGCTATAACTGGAGCCAGACATTTTGTCAACATGCTTGGTGCAGTGGATAATTCAAAGGCTAAGGCAAATGACTGATAATGTGATCTAGACACACAAAATCTTAGAAAACATTTGAAATCTGGATGAACAGGGATGCAATGACAGGCATCTTTCAAGTCCAGTGTTACCAGGAAACTTTAGAGGAAGAAGAGGTAGCAGGTTGTAAAGTGATGTCATTTTGAATATGGGCACTATCACAAACAGGTTTAGAAAAAGAAAGATCCAGAACTGGTCTCCAAGCATGTTCTTTCTTTGCAGTAAGAACATCCTTTTATAAAATCCTTCCTCACCTGGGAAGGAGGAACTGATTCTATTACTCCTTGAGACAGCATGTGATGAAGAACCTGTGAAAACAAAAGTTTCTGATCTGGGTGGTGAGGAAGAATTTCCTCCCACTGCCATCTGTAACCTTGCTGAATGATCTTCAGAACCCACTTACCTGAAACTATCTGCTGCCAAAGAGAAAAATGGAGACTCAGACTTTCTGGAAGTAAAAATGGACCAGGGTGGAAGGTGTCATATGGTCAACTGAACAGTCACTCAGACTTGTTAAATTATCCTTGATTTGGGGTGGTTTGAGGCCTCTTTTTGGAACCCCCCATTGTCATTTTTTGTTAAATGTTTGTTTACCTGTATTTTGCTGAGACTGTTTATTCTGCTTTTTGCCAAAACTGGATGAGGAGTTAGAGAATACCTTAGAAGCCCAGATAAATGGCGAGGGTTGCATCAGGAAGGGCATCCGGCGTAACATTTTGCCAAATCATACATGCGGACAACAGTACAGATATACATACCGGATCGGTCGAGGCCCGGGTTAACAACGACCACCACCAGTACTGTTGACCAACAGGGTGCTGGCAGAAATTGGGCTACTGTTGGCCAAAGGAGGAGAAGAGGGGGAAGGCATGCCCGAAGGCAGGTAAAGGCTAGGACTGTGATAGTCAGGGTCAGAACTTTGAATGTTGGCAATATGACTGGTGTAAGGAGAGAGCTAGCTGATGTGATGGACCAAAGGAAGGTTGGTATATTGTGAGTGCAAGAGACCAGATGGAAGGGTAGCAAGGCTAGGTATATCAGTGGCGGGTTCAAATTGTTTTATCATGGTGGGGATGGGAGGAGAAATGGCATAGGGTTTATTCTGAAGTAACAGTATGCTAAGAGTGTTTTGGAGGTGAAAAGAGTGTCGGATGGAGTGATGTTTATGAAGCTGGAAATTGATGGTGTAATGATGAATGTTGTTAGTGCATATGCTTCACAAGTTGGGTGTACGATGGATGAGAAAGAAAAATTTTGGAGTGAGTTGGATGAAGTGGTGATGACTGTACCCAAGGGTGAGAGACTGGTGATTGGAGCAGATTTCAATGGGCATGTTGGTGAAGGGAACAGAGGGGATGAGGAAGTGATGGGTAGGTATGGTATTAACAAAGGAATGCAGAAGGTCAGATGGTAGTGGATTTTGCGAAAAGGATGGACATGGCTGTGGTGAATACGTATGTTAACAAGAGAGAGGAGCATAGGGTGACATACAAGAGTGGAGGAAGATGCACACAGGTGGATTATATCTTATGTAGAAGGGCCAGTCTGAAGGAGACTGGAGACTGTAAAGTGGTGGCAGGGGAAAGTGTAGTTAGGCAGCATAGGATGGTGGTTTGTAGGATGACAGTGGTGATCAAGAAGAGGAGGATGAGTGTGAGGGCAGCACCAAGGATCAAATGGTGGAAATTGAAAAAGGGTAATTGTGAGGTGGAGTTCAGGGAAGAGTTAAGACAGGCACTGGATGGCAGTGCAGTGAAGAGTTATCGAATAGCTGGGTAACTACAGCTGAGCTAGTAAGAGAGATGGCTAGAAAGGTGTTTGGTGTGACATCTGGAAAGAGGAAGGAGGACAAGGAGACCTGGTGGTGGAATGAAGAAGTACAGGAGAGTATACAGAGAAAGAGGTTGGCGAAGAAGAAGTGAGATTGTCAGAGAGATGAAGAAAGTAGACAAGAGTATAAGGAGATGAGGTGCATGGCAAAGAGAGAAGGTGGTGAAGGCTAAGTATAAGGCATATGAAGAGTTGTATAAAAGGTTTGACACTAAAGAGGGAGAAAAGGAACTGTACCGATTGGCTAGACTGCAGCAGGTAAGGGTGATAAAGGATAATGAAGGAAATGTACTCACAAGCGAGGAGAGTGTGTTGAGCAGATGGAAACCATACTTTGAGGGGCTGATGAATGAAGAGAATGAGAGGGAGAGAAGGTTGGATGATGTACGGATAGTGAATCATGAAGTGCAGTGGATTAGCAAGGAGAAAGTAAGGATAGCTATGAAGAGGATGAAGAATGAAAGGCTGTTGGTCCAGATGACATACCTGTGGAAGCATGGAGGTGTTTAGGTGAAATGGCAGTGAAGTTTTTAACTAGATTGTTTAATGAAATCTTGGAAAGTGAGAAGATGCCAGAAGAATGGAGAAAAAGTGTTTTGGTATCGATTTTTAAGAATAAGGGTGATGTGCAGAGCTGCAGTAACTACAGAGGGATTAAATTGATCAGTCACAGCATGAAGTTATGGGAAAAAGTAGTGGAAGCTAGGTTAAGAAGGGAGGTGATGATTAGTGATCAGCAGTATGGTTTCATGCCAGGAAAGAGCACTACAGATGCGATGTTTGCTCTGAGAGTGTTGATAGAGAAGTACAAAGAAGGTCAGAAGGAGTTGCATTGTGTCTTTGTGGACTTAGAGAAAGCATATGACAGGGTGCCTAGAGAGGAGTTGTGGTACTATATGAGGAAGTCGGGAGTGTCACAGAAGTATGTAAGAGTGATGCAGGATATGTATGAGGGTAGTGTGACAGCGGTGAGGTCTGCAGTGGGAGTGACGGATGCATTTAAGGTGGAGGTGGGATTACATCTAGGATCAGCTCTGATCCCTTTCTTATTTGCAATGGTGATGGACAGGTTGACAGATGAGATCAGACAGGAGTCCCCGTAGACTATGATGTTTGCAGATGACATTGTGATCTGTAGTGAGAGTAGGGAACAGGTGGAGAAGACCCTGGAAAGGTGGAGATATGCTCTAGAGAGAAGAGGAATGAAGGTAAGCCGGACTAAGACAGAATATATGTGTGTGAATGAGAGGGAGGATAGAGGAATGGTGAGGATGCAGGGAGTAGAAGTGGCAAAGGTGGATGAGTTTAAATACTTGGGATCAACAGTTCAGAGTAATTGGGAGTGTGGAAGACAGGTGAAAAAGAGAGTACAGGCAGGATGGAGTGGGTGGAGAAGAGTGTCAGGAGTGATTTGTGACAGACGAGTACCAGTAAGAGTGAAAGGGAAGGTCTACAAGAGGGTTGTGAGACCAGCTATGGTATATGGGTTGGAGACAGTGGCATTGACAAAAAGGCAGGAGTCATAGCTTGACGTGGCAGAGTTGAAAATGCTAAGATTTGCACTGGGTGTGACGAGGATGGACAGGATTAGGAATAAGTATATTAGAGGGCCAGCCCAGGTTGGAAGGTTTGGAGACAAAGCCAGAGAGGCAAGATTATGTTGGTTTGGACATGTGCTGAGGAGGGATGCAGAGTATATTGGGAAAAAGATGCTAAGGATGAAGCTGCCAGGTAACAGGAAAAGAGGAAGACCTAAGATAAGGTTTATGGATGTGGTGAGAGAGGACATGCAGGTGGTTGGTGTGACAGAGCAAGATGCAGAGGACAGGAAGAAATGGAAACAGTTGATCCGCTGTGGCGACCCCTAACGGGAGCAGCCGAAAGAAGAAGAAGAAGGCCTGAAAAATCATAGAGATTCCCAGGATCAGCTTAAACCTTTCATCACACTTTTTGGTCATCTCTGCAGCAGAAGGTCCAAAAACTAAATCTGTATCCAAAGTGGAATTCAAAGTCTCATTGTTATTATCATCTAGGAAGTTCTGAGATTGCAGCCATGGAAACCTCTTCAAAATCAGTACCAGTGGTGATAGTCCTGGAAGAAGTACCAACAAAGTCAAACACACACTGTAAACAATGAGCAGTGACCTGTGCAACAGAAGAAACTAAATTATTTAAAAAAAAGGGGGGGGGGTTTACTCACAAGAGGAAACTACAGATAAAACATTCCTCATACTTTAACAATTAGTCAGAACAAACTTTAACATATGAGCCTAACAATTCAAACTTCTGAAAATCAAAGGTGAAGAAGTATATATTTTTCCCCATACTTACAAATAATTTTCTATCCTTTTCAGAAAGAGTAGGATTGGAATTAACAAAGTATTCAGATGCAATGGGATCAACTAAAGCTATAGCTGTTGGGTCAAGTTTTAGAATAGTGTATAAAAACTTAAAAGACTGAGGAACTGTATATATCCTGTTTCTTTAAGGAACAGCTTGCTGACTATCAAGAAAATTGCAGGCAGTGACACACACATTCTCTAACAGACAGAGCAGGAGGAATGTATGCAGGTTCTGGAAATTCCTTCTGTAACAACTCATAGTATCTTCTGTGAGACTGAGAAAACTCAGTTTTCTCCCACTGAAAACACCGGCGCAGTCTAGCAACAGTCTTAAAGAAAGAGAGGTTAGTGGTTCTAACAACTCTTTGGCATGAGAGAAAACATCTTATATAAAGCTATGTAAAGCAGAACCTTACAGATATTAAAAGACCATGCAGCAGCCAGTGAAGCACTCAGAGGACCCTTGCGGTATGCTTATACAGTAGAGAGTCACTTATCTGAATGTTGATTATCTGAAATGTTAATTATACGAACCCAGTCTTCCAAAGTTTTTGGGTAGGAAAAATCATGAAGTCTGAATATGTAAACATTATATGTATTAGCTTGTTTTTTGAACTTGTAGCCTGCTTGTGTGTGAAAAATATTCTTTATTGTCCCACTGGACTTGCTGAATGGTTGAAAAGTGTATTCCCTGTGTGCAGAAAAACAAGATTTTAGAAGTTTTTTATCCAGTTCAATGTATATTTGATTATCCGAACTACCCTTGGTCCCAATTAGTTTGGATAATCGACTCTCTACTGTAATGAAAAATACTATTAAGCAGTCAGGTTTCAGAGTTCTACACTTGCTGCAAGATTTGAAGCTCTGTATCAGTTAGCCTTAGATACAAGCACTTATATTAATCCAAGTGGGAAGAAACCATGGAATGAGCCATTACAAGTAAGCCCTCAGATTGAATAAGGTGCTTGATAAGGTCAGTATTCACAAGACAATAGCAAAGGGACTTAACAGCTGACAGTTAATTCTTGAGTGTTAGTCTGTCAAAAGGGATTGTCTAAGGTTCTGCATCTTTGACACATGTTCAAGTTTATTACTCCTAATAAATTATATAGGTTGTTCAAAGCTGGGGCTTTAGAGTTCTAAAATGTAACACATGCTGCCAAAGCAGTCATCTTAAGGCTTTTGAGCCTCAGCCACTTATGAAACATCCACCGACAAATACAGTTAATCTCATGCACCATGGAATTCCTAACTAACACACTGACCTCAGGGAAGAAGTAGAGCTGTGTGTTATCAGCATGACAATGGTTGCATAAGCCTCTGTTTTAAATATACTTTTTCAATGGGCAACATGTACACTGTGAAAAAAATGGACTGTGGGACCCAGGATGTAGTCTTGGTTAACATCTCAGATGACGGCATAAAAAGAATAATTATTTCTAGATACCATACCCTATAATCTATTGGACAGGTAGGAAGCCATATACTCCAGTGGGATCTCATGATGAGAACCACATAGTTTCACTGATCATTATATTATACACCACTAGCTTGATGGCAGAAGGGACAATATGGCTACCTAGTCTGACATTTAATGCATTTAACATACTGCCCCCTCTCCATCCCTACCTTGCCCCATAATCCTTTTTCTATCAGTCCCATGCTTTTGTGGATTCCCTTTCCACCTCTCCAATCTGGTAGTCTATTCCATTGGTCTACAGCCCTCACTGAGAAAAAGAACTTTCAGAGATAGAGATAGTATAGCTACCTACAATCTACTCCCTGTGCGCCCTCCCTCCTTCCCCCTCTGTTCTTTCTGTTCAGAAAGAATCTTTCACATCCCCGACATGAATGATCTTGTGCACCCATATCACAATCCCATCTCTTAATCTCAAGTAAGCCTCTAGCCTCTGATCATAGTCCTTCCCCTTCATCCGATGAATCTTTCTGGTAGCTTTCTTCTGAATTCCTTCCAGCAACCTCATGCCCTTTTTCCCTATATGGCCTCAAGAACCGCACACAGACCTCAAGGTGTGGTCTGACCAAGGCCCTACAGAGTGGGCCATTAGGACATTAATTAAAACCCTTGTGACAGCTGTTACAGTACTATCTCTAGTCTAACATTCAGACTGAAAAGAGTAATAGCTATTACATTCCTTAACTCGCCTGCCAACACTCTTGTTAATGAGGTGTCAAATGCCTCTCTGATAGCAGGCTACACAGTGAATACCAGGAGCTGGAAAAAGAGGAAAAATCTTAACTGTGAAACAAAGGCTTTAAACAGAATAAGGAAAACAGATTTTTGATTTAGTTATTCAGTTTAAAGCTCATCACATCTTTGGGTACACAGGGACACAACAGTTACTGTTGTCACCTCACTGCAATAGATTTTCTGTTTTGATTCTCAGGGGTGTTTTTTTTGTGTGGAGTTTGCCATGTCCTCCCTGTGCTCACGTAGGTTTTCTCTGGGTGCTCCAGTTTCCTCCTACATCCCAAACACATGCAGGTTAAGTACTAGGCTAACTGCCCTTATGGACCATTTAAAGCCTAGCCAATTTTCCTTTGAGAAAATCAGTCCCTTTACCTCTTGCCTGTGAGTTAAACACCTTAACCATTACACTATCTCCCCACCTCTTAACCATTACACCAACCCAGTAGGTGGATTGGACACTGTAAATTGGCCATAGGTATGAGTGTGTTTGTGTGCATGTGTGGTATGGATGAACAACCATGGCAATGCTAACCATCCAGTGGTATGAACATTAGCTATACATGGTTACAAGTGACACAGCAATCCCATGTGCAAAAATGGGAAAAAGGGGTTGTAGTTGGATGGACATTTAAACTGCTATTCATAGTACTGAATGCCAAGAATTCAGTACTGTAAGCACTTGCTTCTCCAGTTTGATTCTTGTCAGAGCTGTCTTTTCTGTAGAGTCTGCACATTTTCATTGAGTCTGCAAGTTACTTGCCAGGTGATACAGTTTCTCCCACATCCAAAAGGTGTGCCATACATGAAAGAATGGTTGTGTAAAATCTTACCATAATGATAATGTCCTTATTTTCTCTGTTGCAGTATTCATAACATGAGGGAGTTCTCCGCTGTAGGTGACCTGATGTCAGCCAGTATACAAAAGACTTCACTACTGTAGAGTGCATTGACATCTTACCATAATGATAGATGTCCTTCTCCTCTCTGTTGCAGTATTCATAACATGAGGGAGTTCTCCACTGTAGGTGACCTGATGTCAGCCAGTATACAAAATACTTCACTACTGTAGAGTGCGTTGTACATCACACGTAGGCTGCAATCGAACGTCAGCCATAAGTGACATACACGTGCACCATCCATAGATCTGACTGCCCCAGGAGGAATGCCAGTCTAAGGAAGTAGGGTAAGAATCATCCAAGAAGAAGCAAGATCAGTGGGAAGGAGGGAGGGAGGGATAGGAACACTGCAACAGAGAAGAGAAGGACATCTATCTTTATGGTAAAATTTTACATAACTATTCTATGTCCTTCTGTTCATCTGTTGCAGTATTCATTACTTGAGGGAGAATACCAAAGCTCATGAAGTAAGGGGGAAGGTGCAGCAGAGGCGCTTTCCAGGAAGTCATGCAGTATGGCTCTGGCAAACCTTGCTCTAGACTTAGAAATTACATCTAATTTATAGTGTTTGGTGAAGGTAGGGACTGAGGTCCTTGTGGCTGCTTCAAGAATTGAGTTAGTGTCCAATTCCTTGAAAAAGGTACCAGATTAGGCAACAATCCTGGTGGAATGAGCCCTAACAGGGGAATGGAGAGTTTTATCATAGTGAGTGTAACAGAAGAAAACCGTCTTGAAAATCCAGGAGGAAACAGTCTGCTTGGACACAGACTGCCCCAGAGCCCTGGGGTGGTAAGAAACAAAAAGCTGATCTAACTTTCTAACAGTCTTGGTATTATCCAAAAAAAAATCTGAGTTGCCTGTGGACATCTAAAGTATGGAGGACACTCTTACTAGGGTTCTGGGTAGAAGAGAAAAAGTAAGTGTATGTACTTACTTAGAGACAGGTCACTGACTACCTTAGGCATAAATGACGGGTTTGTGAGCAGGGAGACCCTGTCCTTATGGAAGACCAGAAAGGGTGGAAATACCATAAGGGCCTGTAGCTCAGACATTCGTCTGGCTGAAGTTAAGGCTAGGAGTAACAATTTTCCAGGAACAGTACTGAAGAGAAGCTGAGGATCTGGCTCGAAGGATGGGAGAGTCAGCTTTTCAAAAACAAAGTTAAGGTCCCAAGGAGGTGGAACAGGTTTTCTGATAGGCCTAATGTGTAGGATGCGTTTAAGAAATTGTTTTACCTCAAATCTGCTAGCTAAGGGGAGAGAGAAAAGCAGACAGGCAAACATGGCTGACATATGAGCTTTTACTGAAGAGTAAGCCAAACCACGAGAATTTCCACCGTTAATGGGTCCTGCTTTCATTTCAGACACCAGCTTGAAAATCTCTTCCATTTTGCTAAGTAAGATTATCTAGTATTTGGTCTCCTGGCCTACTGCATGACTGTAAGCACATCCTCAGAGAATAGATGTCTGAAAGGGATTAGTAACCTATCACGCACAAGGTCAACTGAATAGCTGCCAAGTGGGGATGGATGAGGGTCCCTTTGTCTTGTGTGAGGAGGTCCACTGTGTGAGGTAACTTGTGGTGACTGCCCTTGGTTAAATGCAGGAGGAGAGGGAACCAGTGCTGTCCCGGCAAAAAGAGAGTCACCAGCAAGATTTTTGGTTTGTACTGCTGAACTTTGGGCAGGACTTTTGGTATGAGGGGAAGGGGAGGGAATGCATATAGAAACATCCCCTTCCAAGAGAAAGAAAGAGCATCCACTTTCCAGATCAGATGGAAGTTGTCTGTTTTTGGGAGAAGCAAAAAGGTCTGCTTCAGGAATACCCCACTGGTGGACAATGTCTAGAAACACTTGCCTTTGAAGCATCCATTCATGGGATGGTGTTTGGGACCTGCTCAGGTAATCTTCCATACAATTTAGAGAGGATGGGACATACTCTGCCTGAAGGGTTACCTGGAATTTTACAGCCAGCTCCGAAGCCTGAACAGCCAGTCTGCATAATAGACAGGATTTGGTCTCCCCTGTTTGTTCACATACCAGAGGACTGTCATATTGTCTGTGAACAGCTTTAGAGGTTCTGGTTGGAATAAGGGGTGGAAAGTCAGCATGGCCAATAGCAGCACCCTCACCTCCCTTACACTGATATCTTCCTTCAGTTGACAGTGAGACCAGATCCCTTGTACTTTCAGGTCACTGAAGGTTGCCCCCAACCTATGTCTGAGGCATCTGTTCAGATCTCTTGATGAGGAGCAGGAGGGTGTAAGGGTAGTCCTGGGTTGAGGGACACGATGTATCCTCCGCTGAAGTTCCCTCTTCAGACAGGGGATGAGGGGAATGGAGAATTACAAGAGGTGCTGGTATTGCATCCAAACAGAAATTTAGATACCATTGCCATTTTCTCATGTGGAGTTTGGCTACTAAAGGGGGCATGGGAATGTCGAATGTCATGAGGCCCAAGAAACTGAGGAACTCTCAGGCTGTAATGTGGTAAACCAGCAGAAAGTTTTTGAAGTGAGTGATAAGGTCCTGTAGCTTTTGTGGGGGAAGAGAGACGCTCATAAGATCTGTTTGTATCCTGCACCTCAGGAAAATTTAATCCTGTGAAGGGGTGAGAATTGATTTTTTAAGTTTAGTGTGAACCCCAGGTTTTGTAGAAGATCGATGGTGAAGGCAATATTTCGTTCCAACTCCTCTGTGACAGTAGCTAGAAGAAGAATGTCATCCAGATATGGAAAGAGCTGTATTCCCTGGAGTCTGCAGTGGGCAATCACTGGAGTGAGGCATTTGGTGAAAAACCTTAGTGCAGTAGAAAGCCCAAAGGGCAAGGCACAGAATTGAAAATGCCATGATGACACAGAGAAATGTAAAAACTTCCTGTAGTTGGGAAGGATGGTAATGTGAAAATATGCATCTTTGATATCCAGGGTAATCATGAAGGCTTGAAGCAAAATGAGTGGAAACAGAGCCTAGTGGGTCAGCATGCAGAAGGTGGGTACTCTTAGGAAGGTATTGAGTTGGACAGGATGACAATGGGCCTCCAGGGACCTTCCTTCCTGGACACAAGGAACAACCTGGAATAAAATCCTTTGCCTATTTATTTTTTGGGGACACTCTGGATGGTCCTTTGGTTCAATAATTCTAACAAAACCTCTGGGAAGAAGGCAAGTTGTTCCATGGGAGGTTGAGGGATACCCCTGAAGGAGGGTATTTGATTTCACACTATGAAGTGCCCTTTCTGGGCAACTGAGAGGACCCAGGCATCTTGGGTTGTGCTTTCCCAGGCTGGTAGGGATAGGGGAAGGTGCTGGAAAAGTAGGATGGGGTTGGGAGGGAGAAAGCAGTCAAAGAGAGGACAGCTTGTCTGGAAAGAGCTGCTTAGGTGGCAGAGTTGCTGGTGGGGCCCTAGGTTGTTATGGTCTCCTGTCACTCTTTTTTTGTTCTGGGTTGTGTGTGACATGAATGTCTATGCACAAATACAGGCTTTGCAAGGTAATTTCTTTGGAACTTGGGAACTGGGTAAACAAAATTATGTTTCAATTCCTGCAGTTCCTTACACTTTTCCTGCAGTGATTTAAACAGCTTAGCAGCTGCACGTCCAAACAAGGAATACTTGTACAGAGGAGTAGCCATAAGTCTGGCTTTTATGTCCTCAAGTAAGGGATGAAGTCTTAGCCTAGAGAATCTTCTTATCAGTGATCCAGAGACAGCTGCTCTGGCGGAAGCCTCTGCAGCATCATAGCTGCATTTAATGGAGTGGTGTGCTACTTGAGAAGAAGCACCAAGCAAAGTAGCAGCCAAGGTTTTATTTTGTGAGTCAGGTAAGCCTGCAATTACCTGTGAAAGTAGGGACATACATTCTAAAGCCAATATGGTCATATGTGTTTGGTAATTTATGGCCCTGAATGCTAGAGTGGCAGAAAAATATACTTTTTTGCCTAGTCTATCCATGATCCTGCTATCCTTATCAGATGGTAAGAGGGTAGTAGAGGGCAGAAATTTTGATGGCTTGTCAGAAGCTACAGAAATTACAGAAGTGTCTGCGGAAGGACATCTGAAGAGAAACTTGCAGTACTCTGGACTGGCTTTTTGGGGACAGGTGGCTGGGAATCTGGTGCCTGTGAAGCTGAGGCAAAAGCAAAGAAAAAGGCAGACAAGACTGGAAGGATATCTGATGGCTTAGGTGATTCCACCTGTAATAGCTCATAGTATCTTTTTAGTACTTCAGATACTTGGGTGCTATCCCATTTAAAGTGGTCGCTAATCTTAGCTAGGGTCTTTCCAAAGGACAGGTCTTCCATTGGTGAGTGTGTATCATTTGATTCCTCTTCTGGAGAGGCATAATCCAGGGTGGAAGGGATCTGTGAAGAGTAAACCAGGGATTCATCCCCTGAAGATGCCTCTTCCTCAGATGTATCCTCTACCCTAGATCTTTAAATGGAGAGACAGTACTGGTTGGGGGGGGGGGGGCTGTGAAAGCTGGTGGAGACCTAAGTGACACAAGGGCATTAAAATGTGCCGAGTGAATTGCTGCCAATCGCTAGCAGGTTCTTTAGGTGGAGACAAATGCTTGTTTTTTTGTTTCTTTTTCCCATGCAGGTCTGCTTTATATAGGGTAGGAGGGCCTGACATAGGCCAACATTCAATCAGGTCAGAATCTACCTCTTCTCTAATGATGATCTGTGGAATCGCCTTAGGGTCTTCCATAAATATGAGCTGTGGTTCCCCACGGACATCTGAAACAGATGCCTGCATGGCCTCTATGTATATGCTATTGCTCGGATCCAAGGTGTTCTGGACATTAAGCTTGGCCTGCACATCTGAGTTGTGAACTGGGAGTGTCTCCGGGCTGTCCTCTCCCTCAAGAGAGACGTCAATATCCAGAGGCGCAACAGAAGGTTCAGGCCTTTGCTTTTTGGCCTTCCACTTCAAAACTGACTTGGCTTTCGGGCCCCAAGGATCAATCCATAGCGCTTTCTGCTAGCAGCTTTAAGCACTGATTCTAAAGGTAGATAGCTAGAGAAGATAATCAACTCCTTAAAGTCTTTGGTACAAACACCTGACAGAGCAGTTTTTGTAGTCATGGTTTGGGCCTTGGCAGAGCAGGCACTGGAGGTGGCTATCCTTGTGTGGAATTTGTCATCCACATTGGCACTTGCCCCTCTCTTGGATGACATGAACCCTAACCAAAGACAGTAGTAAAAGTCAAAAAATTCCCCAACGGGGCACTTATCTGAATTTTGAAGAATCGCAAATGACTCAGAGTCAGACTGTACATTGGAATTTGGCATTCGGATCTGGCACCAGAGAAGTTATGAGGATGGTGCGCATATACATCACTTTTATGACTGCCATCTGATCGCAGCCCCCTCATGTTATAAATACTGCAACAGACGAACAGAAGTACATCTAGTGATCCCCCAAAATTACATGTGGATGTAAGTGCATTCTGTGACTGAGTGAGCAACTGTGGTCAAATTGCAAACACACACAAATACAAAAAAGACCATTTTCAGGCACTGTTAAACTCATAGAAGTGAAAAGAGTGGGCTTGAACACCTGTGCGTTCACGCGTGCAAGCGTGTGTGTGTGTGTGTGTGTGTCCCATAACTGGTTGGCATCCCATTTAAGATTAGTTTCTCTGCCTTGCATCCACTGCATGCAGGGACACGGTATGGTTTCTCCATGGCTCTGAACTGGATTACAACGAACAACTATACTGCATTCTATATGAATCTTGCTATGTGAAGTCTGCCTTTGATGCATACTAAGTGGAGTAAACTTAAGGCAGCCTGCACAACTAGAAGTAAAGTCACTAAGATGAACACAGTGCATTTGCTGCTATAGGTGCTACAAATTAATAAACGGGAAACTAGGAGCATTGACAACGCCTTCTGAAGAACCCTTCTGATGAATGAGAAGTTTGAGACTGGATGGAGTGCCTAAATCACCAGTATCCAAACATGGCTTCTTCAGAATAGGGGTAAGCGGTGTCTCTTTTTTAGTAAAGATGGACAGTCTCCTGACTCAATGAATGAAATGATGATTTGGTAGAGAGCACTGCCCTGTACCTCCAGGCACAATTGCTAGATCAATGGGGCAGATTTCAGGTCCATATATAGTTTGATATAAACTAGAAAACAAATAAATAAATGAAATCAATCTAATCAACCTGCAAGGTGGGAGGCTCAGTTAGGTACCTGGAGGGTGGTGGTCAGGGGGCACGCACAATATGATTAAAGTCAGTCCTACTGCAAAAAAAAAAAAAAAAAAAAGCAATCAGTTCACACTTTTTAGCAGGAATTGTCTTACAACAGGCAAGACTGGCTGGGATGCATAACCTCCCAACCACTAAGAAAACAGCAGCTAGTCCTATTGCTGCAATACTCACATGCCCCAGAACAAATACAACAATTTCTTCTGTCAGATCTCTGACTAGCAGACAGAATAATAATCTACAAGTCTTTTCTCTAGTAGACAAATGTGTTGCCAGCTGCACTTAAGCCTTTATCCCACTTACTTTACTGTTTACAGCTCAGAGTTATACCAGATTTTCTGAGAAATTAAGTGAACCAGGTAGATGCAACACAGGTCAAGCAGATCCAGTGGAAATCTCAGGCCCAATTTAATACTCTTTTGATGGTAGAAAGTTGTAAGTTAACAAATGATTTACTCAGTAACCTAAACTGTTTTAAACCAAAGGACTGAAAACTTTTGTTCTGCATAGCAGTATTCTTCACAAAATGTACTGAAGTTTCATAAGCAGCATATTCCTGCTAAAATGGTAAAGGGTGGTAGGAACTTAAAAACAGTATGCAGTGTTTTGTTCAAATGATGTTGGAGTACTGCACATTTTGGAGGAATTAGCTAGGTAAGCCCATGCAGTGTTTCAAAATGTTATAGCACATTATTTTTCTCATTTTCAATGTAAACACCTCAAGAAGATGGTCCTTTTTGTGTAGAACTGGCCAACCAATGTGTCCTGTTAGCTTCGTGGGAAGCAAAACAGATGAAATTGGTCTTTGATCAAAGACATGACAAACATGATGGAAAAGTGCAAAATTCAAAACAAACACCACCAAGAAGCCAAGGTAAACTGTCTGCTAGAACGTTTAGTAATTGGTACTTCTGTACCTTAGCCTTTCTCCTTCAAGGAATAATCTTTTTGCACCAATGCAGAACTTTTTTACACGGTGCCACCACTCAATTTCATCACATAAGTACTAATCAATAATTGGCAATTCTTAATTAAATCCCTGTTAGCAAGGATATTTGGATACAAAATACAGGATATATATTGTTATTAATCATAATTACAAAAAAAATCCTAAACAAACTCATTTATGTAAGACACTTCCAATATAAATGCTTATTAAATACTTTCATTGTTGTATGAGTAAGTCAATTCTGAATTACTAACTAACATTTATTAGAAATTCAAGTTAACCTCCAAATTCAACCCTATAGGTTACATAGTCCTGTATTCTAAAATAAACATGTTTTACAATTCTAGTAACTTGTGAATAAAATCTGCCTTCTGACTATCCATGATTTAGCTAAAATGCTAAAGAAAAAAGTGTCATCCAAACCTTTCTGAACATGCTGAAAATGCTATGCAATGGGGCATTCCAATTTAGTGTTCCTGATGTCCCCAAGGTGTTCCAAAATGCGTAATTTTACTTTCCTCTTAGTTTGCCTTACATACCACCAAGTGGGTTTTCACCCACAATCCAGTATGTAAACTACCCTACATGAATCACAACTGAATTTATCAAAAGAAAAAAAACTTCTCCCATTTACCCTTGTACCTGACAGGTTCTTGATCTTGCTGCAAACCTTGCAATGTCTACACACATATGAACCTTTTCATTCTCCCCTGAATGCAAACAATTCACCCTCAAATTCAATAGTTCTTTTATAATTTACCTACCATCTCATCATGACAAACTACTGGCCAAAGATTATTCATCAGATTTATCAAAATACTAGAAAAGGGAGACTATGTCATAACAAAATAAATCTTTCCCTCATATTTTTATTTATGTATTTATTTGTCTGTTAATTTGACATTTGTTGAGCAGAATAGTCTGAATGACCTAAAGCCCTTTTTCAGTGAATGCCCAGGGAGTAAAGCTCCACAGTAAAATACAAGCTAATACAATAGTATTCAAATGTTACAGATATAAAACATTATGACATCTCTATTTTGCAGAGTTTTCATATAAGGAGGAGTACAAAGATCAGTATAAATGCAGCCTTGTCACATGATTTAAACATAGAAAATTATATAAACGATAAGAAACAGATGCAGTATAGTGCAAGGAAACAATCCTGCTAGTAAAAGAGAGTTAGAAAAATAAGGTGGACAACTGTTAGCACTGGAGATTTAATGAGAAGTGACTATGTTCTGTAGTTGTATAGGGAACTAAGGTAGGGAAATAGGATCAGAGAAGGATTAGGTAATTAGTAAATGGTCAAGATGGGAGGGGAGATTGGATAAAGAGGAAAGAGGAGCAGAATAAGGAATGAGTTGAGCTAAATGGGAGTTGAAAACGTAGGAACTGAAAGAATGTATAAAAAGGAGAATGAGAAAAGAGGGAGGAGTAGGGTAAGGTAGAGGGTAAAGAGGCCAGGGAGGATTTTTACAATGACATATCCAGGTAGTATTTAGGTAATCTTTTAGATGAGTCTGGTTTATGACAGTTTATAATTCCTCTCCACCTACATTTTCATATACCTTCACATCATCCTTCCATCTTATTTTCCCTTTCCCAGTACTCAAATCAAAATTTTGCTTAGCCTTATCCAAGACTTCAGAAGAATATCCCCTGGCTAACAACGTACATCTTACTTCTTCTAAATTTATTTCTAACCAACTTATTTCTTGGATGCAGTCCCTGGTGAAACATTTGACATAAATCATTTGAATTCACCATAAGGTAAAGAACTGATCTGTGTACTGCTGGCATGTAAAAAAATATTTTCTGCTGTAACTTTCCTATATGGTCTGTGTTGCACATATATATCCACATATAATTCCACATCCAAAATTCCAATACAAGAATTAATTTCAGTTCAAAATAATTCATGTATAACTGATCCAAAAATTCTTTAAACTTTTTACAAATAAAAATCAAATCATCTGTATACCATTTATACATAACTATGTGTTTGGAAAAAAATTCTGTGGGATATATAATACAGGTCATTTCCCCCTTTACCCAATAATATATCCAGAACATGCATGGACAACATTACCAAACTAGCAAACAATCATGAGCTGGTTATCATTTGTGCTGACAAAGGGGGTTCGATAGTAGTACAGGATCTGTCTCAATATGACAATATGACAATGAAGCTTTTAGACAATTATCCAATGTACGATACTATACCCAATTAACCATTGACCCAAAACCTGTCTTCAAACAACAGATTGATTCTTTCCTTACATTAGCTGTTGAAGAAGGTATCATCACCAAAAACACACGGTCCCAACTCACTATATTCAACCCTTGCCCACAGTACATATATTTTCTACCCAAAATACATAAAAATCTCCAGAATCCTCCTGGTAGACCTATTGTTTCTGGCAGGAATTCATTCACCGAACCTTTATCTCTCTTCTTAACCAAATACTTACAGCCGCTTTTAAAATGTGTCAGAGCATGGATTAGGGACACCACGGAATTTCTTCAAATCATTTCCGAAACACAGTTGGAACCAGACTGGTTACTTTGTACATTGGATGTAACATAACTATACACCAACATTTCCCACTGGGCTGGTTTGGTGGCCTTAGAATATTGGCTCAACAAGACTGAATTATACAAACCCGGCTTTAATACCCTTCTGTTGTGTTTGACAGAACATGTATTGACGAAGAATGTATTCTTTTACAAGGGGAAACTGTTATTTGCAAACTAACAATGAGGGCTTCTTTCACTCCTATATACACAGATTTGTTCATGGCTTATTTCGAAGAACAGGTCATTTATGACACTTCGCACAATATCTATATAGAAGAAATGGACATCTGGCGTAGATATCTGGACGACTGCTGGTTGGTATGGAGGGCAGATACTAAATATCTTTTGGAATTCACCACATACTTGAATGAAAATAAACGGGGAATCGAATTCTCTGTCAACTATGATAAAAATAAAATGATTTTTTTTGGATGTTCTGGTTTGCTGCGCATCTGATCATACGTTGACTACAGAAATTCATCGTAAATTCCCTGATAATAATTCACTCCTCCATGCCTCCAGCCCCCCCCCATATTTGCAAAAACATTCCCAAATCCCAGTTCATGCATATTAAACGCATTTGTTCTGATCGACACACCTATACACGATTTAGGGACGATTTACTTCTCAGATTTCATGACCGGGGTTACAAAATGGGTCAATTATTACACACAAAATACACTGTGGACAATATGATCTCCTTCTTTACAAAAATAGGAATCAATCAAATTCCAAACCACCCAGACTCATCACTACATATGGACGTAATACTAACATATTAATCAATACCGTCCAGCAAAACTGGAATATGTTAACGTGATCCAAAACTCAATGAAATACTTGATGACAGATGCCTGTTTTCTTTCCGTAAAGGCATAAATTTATCTGCTTTTTTCAATCATTTCAAACATTCCGAAGCCAAAATTACCAACACTATCCAAACCACACTATCAGGTAAACCTTTACTTGGATGCTTTCCTTGTGGACACTGCACACACTGTGCCAAGTTACTTAAAACAAAAAATTTTAGTAGTCAAAACACCCACGAGGTTTATAATATAAAATTTTTTGCCAACTGTTGCTTGAACTGGGTAATATATTTGGCCAAGTGCAACTGTCCTGCATTTACGTTGGTCAAACTTCAAGACCCTTGAAATTCAGAATATCTGAACACCTCAGTGACATTAAAAACAAGAGAGAAACCAATGCTCTTTATAAGCATTCATTAATACACAGTAATGCATGTTTTATTTTCACCATTATAGATAAAATAAACAGATCCAGAAACAATAAATTAGGTTGGTATAAATTACTGAATTCCATGGAGAGAAAATGGATTATTAAACTTGGTGGACTCTTTAAGCCAGGTCTTAATGAGCATTTGTAATTAATCACATGGTCTATTCATTTATTTATAAATTGGTTCTTTTTTTGTGAATATTTTACACTGATGAAGGCTCTGTATTGAATTAGCCGAAACCGGTCTGTCAAAAGAACCAAAATACTTTTATTAAAGTATTCTATGTTACAATAAGGTGCCTTGTATGCTGGTCCTTGTTTTTTGTTTATATATAATTTTTTCTCAAATTCACCCATAAAAATAATAGCATATGAGGGAGCAAATGATGCTCCGATAGCAGATCCCTCTTTTTGCAAAAAGACTTCTTTTCCACAACAAAATTAGTTATGTATAAGACAAAACTCTAAGAATCTGATTAAAAAGAGGTACATGGCCCTTCAAATAACATATTATTAATGGCTTCTCCAGACCCAATTTCTTCTTAATGCTAGTATATAAGGAACTGACATCTACTGTTACCCAATAATGGTCATCCGACCAAGTCATCCCTTTGACAGTCTCACAAAATTCTGCAGTATTCTAAATGTGTGCTAGAACTTTCTGAAGATGCTTTTTCAAATGAAATTCCAAAAAAATACCCACATTTTCTAAATATGATTCCACTCCTGATACTATGGGTCTACCCAGGGGATCCAGCAGACTCTTGTGCACTTTTGGAATCGCATAAAAAATAGGATGTTTAGGTTTATTAATGTGCAAATTTGTAATATCTTGAACTAAAACCTAGCCTTTCCCCCTTTCTAATATTTCCAATAATAATTTGTCATACTCGGTCAATGGATTTTTTTTGGCAACCTTTCATAATCTTCCTTATTCAAAAGCAAGTCCCAAACCATTTCATTGTGTTTACTTAAGGACCTTATGACCCAATTTCCCCCTTTACCTGCCTGCCTAAAAATAATCATTGTAAATATTTTGTAGATTTTTGAGGGGTAACTATCCCCCCTTTTGTAAACTGTGACTACTAATTGCTTTAATGGATTTCAAATATTCCAGTTCCACTTTTTTTTAAACAAAATTCTTTCAAAACTATTTAAAATCACAAAAATTTTAGGTGGTATGAACTTATTAGTACTGGAACACTCAGGAAGAAATATCCTCCCATACCCCATGCAAACACCACAAGTATTGCCTACAGAATCTTAGCATGCATTTAAATCACATTCCAAACTATCAGAAAACAATGTGTCATGCACTTCATTTTTATAAACTGAAACATTCAAGAGGGAATCCTCAGAATCCACAGTACCTAAACTTCTTATTCATGCTATTTTCCACATGCTCATTGTCAAAAATACTTTAAAATATGATTTTCTACAAAAATGTTTAACTTCTAATCAAACATCCGCTAAGGATGGCAACTTAGTTGGTACAAATTTTGTACCTTTAGACAATAACAGTCTAACATCATCCATGATTTTTCAATCAGACAAAATAATTATATTTAACAAATCCTCCTCTTTCATACACTTACTGTGTGAAAAATGAGCATTAAAGTCCAACAAGTAAAAACTGTTCATGACATGAGTAACAGTGCTGGAAAACAGTTCTAGATCCTTGTCCCTCATCCTCTGTTCTTCCGACCTATTTTATGACCATTTTGCTGAAAAAGCCTTCCGTTGCTCTGTTGTTCTAAATGACCCAATGCCTGGATATCATCCTCTCCTTTAATATTCTCAAACGATACACTTTTCTTACTTGAAAATGTCTCTTCTGAAGAAACTGTGGAATACCATGAAGGAGTAGATTTACTTTCAGAAGGTCTAACATTTGACATTCCCTGATGTGGTTTTCCTTGCCAAGAATATACAGGGTCGCTCTTAAAGTCCCCCATATCTCTGTTCAATTTTTTCTTTTTATGAGCAAGGATATCAGTCTCCGCTTTCTCAATTTTTTGTCTTAATCTCTTTAATTTTGCTGGAAAAAACAGAAGTAGAAGTCTCAGTGAGCAGAGACTCTTGTAACTGCAAAATGCTGTGCTGAAAATTTTCATACAACCTTAAATTTCATTTAACAAGCACCCAGAGCCAACCAAAGGTGCATTCCAAAGAAACCTGCTTCCATTCATCCAAAAAGTCAGATTCTTCATCAGTAAAATCCCAGGTTGGCAAACAATCTGCTCTAAGCAACCTCAGAGAAATGTTCAAACTAAGGTATTTTTCCAACAACTTAATGTCGTAGAAGAGTGCTACCTCTTTAAACAGTAGACATTCCAGCTGATGGAATTTTAACTGTTGATCATCACCACCAACCAATAACCAAAGATTGTTGGAGGCTAGCTTAACTTCTCTTCCTTAATAAATCCATGAACAGGAATTTCTCACGCTCACCCTCAGCTTTTTTTCATTTGATAAATTCAGTTGCGATTCACATGTGGGGTAGTTTACATACTGGGTTGTGGGTACAAACCCACTAGGTGGTATATAGGTCAGACTAAGAGGAAGGTAAAAATATGCATTTTAGAACACCTTGGGGACATAACGAACACTAAATTGGATAGCCCCTTGGCAGAGCATTTTCACCATATTCATAAAGGTTTGGTTGATAGTTTTTTTCTTTAGTGTTTTAGCCAAACCACAGATAGCAAGAGGGGGATTTTATTCACAAGTTACTAGAATTAGAAAGCAGGTTTATTTTAAATTACAGGACTATGCAACCTGTAGGGTTGAATTTGCAGGTTAACTTTAATTTCTTATAAATGTTAATAATTCAGAAATAACGTTTTGATAAAATAATGAAAGTATTTATATTGAAAGTATCTTGTATAAATAAGTTTGTTTAAGAAAGTTTTTTTGTAATTATGATTAATAACAATATACATCACATATTTTGTAACCAAATACCCTTGGTAGCAGGGATTTAATTAAGAATTGTCAGTTGTTGATTAGCACTTAATTATGTGATGAAATTGAGTGGTTCTGCTTTGGTAGAAAAAGGTTATTCCTTGAAGGTGAAAGGCAGAGGTACCAGAAGCACCAGTTAATAAAAGTTCCAGTAGACTGTTTAGCTCATCTCCTTTGTGGTGTTTGTCTTTGACCAAAGGGCCACAGCAACCAGGAAGACATAGTTTCACAGTTTTGTATTATTGTGTCTGGGTCTGAAGGCCATTAGAACACTCCAACACATCTGATGTAAAGGCTGCCTATCCTACTCATAGATCTAACATGCTTTAAATACATTTAATGAATCACAGTACCTTATACATAAGTAGTTTACTCCAATTTATTGTCACTCCTTAGCCACCTCCCTTGTATTACAACCACTGCCTTTCCTCCATTTCAACCAGCACACCCCACCTTTTATCACCCACTTCTATTTTAAGAAAATCATTAAAAAAGACCTTGTGCACCTACTAGAAGACATGTCCTTGGATGCAGTCCCTGGTGAAACCTACTCCCCTCCAAAGACTTACTTACCAAGCTTATTTTCCAAATTTACAACTTCTGCTTAATTCAAAAACAATGTCAGATATATGGAAAACTGTTCTTGTCAAACTCCTTCCCAAACAGTCACAGACATCTGCCCTATTTCAGTCCTCTCAACACTGGAGAATATATATAAGACTAATCTACAACCATCCACTTACATCCAACAATACCACCTCGTCACTCATTAACAGCATGGACGCTGAGCTGGCTGGAGCACAATGACAACATTATGGTCACTTACAGATGAGCTCCTTCTCAACTTGGATACAGGAAACCTTTCAGTAGCATTCTTCACTAATCATTTCAAAGCTTTTGATCTTATTGACCACCTTTTCCTCCTTCATTCCCTCCAAAAAATCAGAATGAGCCCCAACACTGTCATCTCATTTCATGACTGAGTCAAAATCTGCTTTCCTCTATCACTTCCAGCAGCACTTACCAAAGGAGTGCCCCAGGACTCCATATCTTCCCCACAGTTAGCTTGAATCTTTATTAACAAAACTACCCTCTGACCTCCCTAACCTTCTTATCAGTCTTTCCACTAATAACATGGCTATCTTTCAATTTAATCCCTCCCCTTCCATATTTGCTACTAAAATTAATCCACATTTGTTTTTTTTCCTCTGCTAATAAAACATTTATTCATTATTTCAATTGCCTGCTGAACTCTGCACTTATGGTGACTATTCTGTGTTTGTGAATGAGTTCTGTTTTATTTATTTATTTATTTTTTGTGAATTTCCTCACCTGGGCTGTGCCTGCAAATGATCTTTTGTGATCAGTTTACTACCCTGGTAAACAGCCATAAGTAAATAAACAAATACTCCCCTTAACAATTCTAAACATTTTAGACCTACACAAAAGGGATGATGCTATCAGTGATTCAAGTTCAGCACTACACTCAAAATGTCATCTCTGAGTGTTCTAAATGGGAGACATAATCGACCCCAGACAGAGTGATAAGCTATTGAGTAGAGGCCTAAGAATGTTAAACACTCTTGATAAGTCATTTCCTTGTACTCTGGAATACCCTTAATAAAGTTCCTTTGTACACATTCTAAAGATGGCCAATTGTCCTCGATATATAGACAAAATAAAAATTTATATTCCACAACAGGTCTGGTATATGTAACAAACATCCTATTCAATAAATGTGGTGGCTTAAATTATATATATTTAAAATCCATCTATAATTAAATGAGACTGCATTTTAACCATTTTGACATTAAGTTTGATATTGAAGTTAGTACTCCTAAATCCTTAAATTAGCAAATCAACCGGCCCAGCAACACACAAAAGCCAATGCTGGAAGCAAACCAAAGCAATAAGAAAAAAACAGCAGGACTACCATGACCGTCAGTATAAACTTTTATTAAAACAATGGATAAGCTCTTTCACGTTTTTATATGCTTCTTTAGATCCATTCATTCAGTTCCACAAAAACCCCTTTCAGTGAATGACTGTTTGCCGAATGATAACCACCAAAATCAAACTCCCTCAAACAGCCATAACCAGTGAATTTTTTCCTAGGGGAAAAAATGCTTGCCCAGCCTAAAACCAGACAAAATTTAAAACCCTTCAAACTGGGGAGCTTCGCCCCCCACACCCCCAGTGTGGGGGTGTTGTACCCCCGCACACCTCCTAACTAAATATACCAGCTCCAAGATCGCACTACAGTGGGGAAAAGGGCAAATTCCTGATGATGGTCAAGTATTTTTCCCCTAGGAAAAAGTTCATTGAAATTGCCATTCATGGGAGTTAGATTTCGCTGGTTATCATTCGGCAAACAGCTATTCGCTGAAAGGGGTTTTCGCGGATGTAATACAGACCCCATAGTGATTATCCCTTTCAAGTCATAACATTTGCCAAAAATACACATTAAATGTGATAATTCACTATTTTGCCATTATGTCCCCCTCTTTGAACTGGAATAATGTTTGCAAGAATACCCTGCTAAAAAAGTTGTTATAAAGTATAGTGAGGGGAAATCAAGTAAATCTAGTAGAAGATGAGTACATTGTTCAGAGATGCCATCAGGTTCTATGCAGCAATTAGATGTAATAGGACATTTTCTGCAAGCAATGCAGTACAGGGGGTGAGAAACAAAGTGTCTCATACACTGCTCAGTTAAATGACTTCATGTTAACTACAACAGGAAAGATGTAAGGACAAAGGAAAGTAGTTGGGCACAAATGGTAACAGCTTAACATCTGTGAATACATGCTACATGGAGCAGTTCAAGTAAAAAAAAATATTTAAGAGTTAAGCATCCAGCAAACCACAGCAAAACCTATCAGTCACAGAAAGTTAAAAGATAAATGGAGGCTACTGGCACATGTGTTTCAACAGAACTGAAAAACGGCTCTTAAATAAAGAACCACCAATGACACTTTGTGTAGCTTGTTAGGTCAGCTTTACAAGATAAAAAGAAAAGCACACACTGCTGTTACAGATAAGTATATTAAAATTTACTATGTTATTATCTGAATCTACCAAACCAACTATAAAAGTGACTTGAAAGCACATAGTAAACAAGTTCATCAGATGCACTCTAAAGTATGAACCAGGACTCCAAGGTATCTGTGATGTATTATATAGGGCACAAAACTAAATAAGGTTCAGTCTTCCTAAGGCCTGAAGACAGTTCACTTCATACTTTTCAGCAATTTAAGAAAGTACTTTAAAAAAAACACACACAAACTAGGTTTGCTGCAGGAGATAAAATTACAATAACCAGTCTCACTTGGAGCTTGTTCAGCATTTCACATAACTGTCACAGGGATATCAGTTCTAGGAATTAAAGTAAAGTACTGGGAGGGCTGAAATTAGACATATATATGGCATAGTTAGAAATAAGAAGGTGGTGCAACGAAAATCATAAAACAAATTTAATAATGGTTAGCACTTTCACCACACAATGGTGGCTTCATCAGACCATCAGTACAAAGAATAAAAACATTCACTCACATATATACTTACAATTTAACATCATTAATTAAAAACCAGCGTCAGCTGCCAGCACATTTCTTTTCCATGTAAGGCTCAACAGGTATGCGTAACCACGCATACTACTTATCCACATCTGAACAGCTTGACCCCCTTAAAGGTGTAGTGCCAACTTATTATGTTTAGTACCAAAAAATAAATGAATAAATATAAAAACAACATAAAAACACTTCTAATCAAATACATTGCCTCATACTTCAAATATGTAAACAATCAAACTAGATATCGTTCCACTCCTTACATCCACTATAACCTTTATCTTAGCCATATAAGCTATAACTAAGTGAGAACTCCTAACTAACAAGCTATTAAGATGCAGTGCCCCCACCTACAAAACTACTTATACATCTGATTAACAGGATGATGGACAACCATCTCCCTACAAAGAAGCAATAGCATATAATAATAAAATAAAATAAAGAAATGTAAAACAAAACAAAAATAAACACTACGTACAACATAAGCATCCAAAGCTATTCCTAATACTAATACTGATGTCTGAACCTAACTAGCAAAAGAAGCATATAGCATAGTCTGGGTAGAAGAGGGCATAGCTAGTAAACCTCTGCCTGTCATTCCCAGGTGTGTGTGTGTGTGTGTGTGTGTGTGTGTGTGTGTGTCTGTGTGTGTGTGTGCGCGTGCATAAATCAAACCTCAAAGAATGTGTGTGATAGCTATTTGGACAGGGACATGAAGCACTGGTTGGACAAAGAGGGTGCCGGAGGTCTTGGCATGGTCACTCAGCTGAGATCTCAACTCTACAGCTGTGCCAGTGGGGAGTCTAACTGGGGATCTGGAGGAAGAGGGAAAAACAGCTTCGGACTGACTGTGGTTTCTGTGTGCTCTTAAGGGAAATTGCACTTGATGCAGAGAGATGCATCTAGAAATAGGTGTGTATATCTGTTATCCTCTCAGTGAACGTCCCCCACTGTTGCCAGTGGTGAGGCTTGAGGCTCCTTGATTATTGGTTGGCAGTGGTGGATCATCACAGTCCTTTTTATACTTTAATTAGTTTAGTACTAACGATGTGGATCAAAAGACCATAATCCTGTGACTATCAGAATTTGAAAATATACAGTTTATTGGTGGGCAGTGGAGTGCATCCAGGGACCATAACCTCTGTCTACTGTGCATGACAGTGAGTGCTGTGGATATGCATTGCAATTGGACTTATTTAGCCTACAAAGCAGTTTTCTCACCAAAGGTGTATTTGTCCTTGTAGACATAAGGTAAAAATACAGACATATAGATACACACCAGTTACTTTATTTTATTTCATAGTTAGACTAGTGTAGGAAACGTTCAAAATATGAGAAAATGTCAGTATCACAGCTTAATGTAAAATTAAGGGAATTTAGCATGCCATGTATGTCTCAGAAGGACAGGATAATTGCTGGAACACAGCCCATTACATCTGTGGGAATCTGGAAGGTACTGTGGATGTGATGCATATAGGAAAAGGATAGTTCAACCCATCCCCAGATTACTTCATAGCCCAATTAAAATTAAAGATACTTGAACTGAAGATAAATCATCTGGAGCTTGAGGCAGCTAAGACAGCAAAACAGCTTTAGGTGCAAACAGAGTGAAACATAGGAACATAGGAATAACACTCTCTTTGGAGGAGAAGATGAGGTATGTCACAAAGAAAGAGCTGAGGCAAGTTCAGTGATTGGGGGGTGTCCATATACTGGCACAAAAGGTTACTGAACAGTTAACAGGTTCAGGAAAGAGGAATAGAAAGAGAAATGATGTAGCAGCTGGTGGTTTAAAGGGTCCATTGGAGGGCTCCTCTTGCCATAGACAATAATCAGGTTATATGGGTATAAAGCATACAAAGAGAAGCCTTACACAGAATATGCATTTGCCAAGTATCACAAAAGTTGTGATAGGGTATTGCAAGACATGTGAACAGTGCTAGCAGTTTAGAAAGGCAGGAAATAAAGTTGTTTTGATACCCTTCCCTATTATTGGGGAACCATTTCAGAGAGTAGCTGTGTACATTGTGGAGCCTCTTGGTACCCCAAGCTCCACAGGTAAAAGGTATATTATGATGGTGGTGGACTATGCTACTAGGTACCCTGAAGCAGTGGCTCTGTTCTTTATTAAGACAGAGAAGAGAACACATACTCCAGTAGAAATCTTCAGTAGCATAGTTTCCCAAAAGTAATACTGACAGAAAGAGGACCAAGTTCAGATGAGATATGCTACCCTGTTTGTTATAGTAATGAGGGGCAAATTACGTAAAGACTACGGCCTACTTCCACAGACCAGTGCTCTAGAGGAAAGGTTAAATTCTACACTGAAGATCATGTTAAAAATATTCACAGACCAGTTCAAGCAGAAGTGGAACAGGAATATGTCACATCTTCTCTTTGCATACACAGAGGTGCAACAGGAATCAATGACATTTTCATCCTTTGAGTTGCTGTATGGACACAGTTGAGGGGCCCTAAGATTTAATTTGTGAGGAGTGTGACAGTCACTCTCACAAGGAATCTGTTGTGGAATATAATCTAAACTTCATGACTAGGCTTGGAATGGCACAAGAGAAGTAGTACAAGCACAACAGCAGCAAAATGTATGGTATGACTAGACAGGCTGGGCTAGAGATTAATATGTTGGGCAGCAGGCAATGGCGCTTATTTCTGTTAGACATAATAAAGTCCAATCAGCATCAAGAGGTCCTCTCACTATTGTGAGAAAGTTGATATTAACTACATAGTAAGAGTTGCAATGCAGGAGGTAAAAGCACAAATGCTACCACATTAACATAGGAAGCTGTAGCATAAAACAGACACACTGTGAGTTACAAGAAGAATCAGGGATAGGGCATTTTGTGCCAAACCTTCCCAGTGAGGCTATGTCTGGCACATCAGTGGTTGAGGTAGCCTGTTTCACAACATGTAACTCCTACTCAGCTTCAGGAGATCCAGGCAATACTACAGGAGTTTGACAACACATCTACTGGCAGGCCAGGGTGTAACTACTTTATGGAGCACCATATGGACAGAGGGATCCTGCAGCCCATTAGACAGACCCTATCAGGTACCTGTGCAGGTTAAGCAAATGCTGACAAATATGAAATGTAGGAGATGTTATGTACAGGGGTACTCCAATCATAATCACAAGCAAGATGCACCTCACTCGCGCACACACACACACACACACACACACACACACACACACACACACACACAGTGTAACTCATTCTCAGAGCTTAAAACAAAACAAAAGTATGAAAACAAAGAGAAGTCCCATAGAGAATCATAGCTCCATAGCCAGCATTAGGCACTCGTGGAACCCATGGCCACGGGGAGCCCCCAATTATTTCCCCTGTGAATGAGGACCCCCATGCAGCAGCCACGGGTTTCACCATTTCCTCTGCTTGTTCCTCAGCAGCTCGTGGTTGACATTCACATGGCTGTGTAACATCACTGCAAGATAGCAATCATTTTCCATCTTTTTTTTTTCATTTGTCGGTAAGCTGCACTCAGTCAGATCCATTTAAGTGAAGCAAGGGACCTGACTGGCTGCAACACCCAGGAAAGTAAGTTGTCTTTTTTTTATTCCAGAGTAGAGTCAATGTATCTCTCAACTGTACAGATTTTCACAGAATGTCCAGAGTTTTGCCCCATATTTTTGACCAGTTTTTTAATAAAATTGTGGTATTGTGGCAAATCTTTAATGGTTGAAGTTAGAAAATAATGACAGGCATTTGAGTTTCAGACTTCATAGGACAACATAGTATTCAACAAAAGGTCATTTCAGCTCACTTCTGACTACAAATTAACCAAGATACCTAAATAAAAAATGTTCTTTCAGTTTAATTTGGGCTGCTTATTACAAAATGCACACCTGGTCTTTTAAAATTGCACATCATTCAGTAGTTAAGGTCTAATAACATACTATATGGACTATTAAGTTATGGCTAGAGTTAACAACTTCATCATCATAATGATAATAGCTCTACTATCAGTTCTTGGTACTTTCAAGAGTTGTTTGTAACAAAGGGCAGACGTTCTTGGATGAAGACTTCTGAAAGTGTGTATACACAGGACAGGGTGAGGCTCCGTGCACTGTTAGCACATACCAGAAAAGCAGATTTACCTGCACGGGTTATTCCATTTTTAAACATGGCAATCATAAAACAATTCCCAAAATACAAAGTTTTGCATATGCAGTCCCTTGTCAAAGAAGCAGTGAGTTAAATATTTGGGTAGGGTATCAGCAACTAAAGTCACCTGCAGACTTTTGAAAAGGCAGGACATTAGGGCTTAAAGGTTTGTAGTTGTCTGGATTCTGCTATGTATTCCTATCCTTGTGTCCAAGAATGAAAAAGACTTACTACTATTATTTTGTTATTTATTCTGCTAAAGCATTTTGAGTGTTTTCTTTTTTTTTTCTTACTGATCGTGGCTGTCAATATTTAAACAAACAATACAGGGATGGATTTATGATTGTTTACTTTCATAGTTTAGTACTAGGCTAATTGTCTTCATAGGCCATTTAGTCAATTACCCCATAGAGAATCATGCCCTGCATGTTGTGTCTGTAAGGTAAACCTTAACCATTACGCCAACCTCCCACCCAAAAGAAGCTACTTTTTAACCTGCTTAAAATGCATCAGTTAAATTATGGTAGCTAACATACCACACTCCCAGAATTACACCATACAATCCATGATGAACAAATTAGTTTAGGTACAGGGAACAGTTTGATTAGCTCAAAAGAACTAACTATTCTTCATGATAGTCCATACCGAATGGAGCATTATACTCAATTATGGGCCAGGTAAGTGCTGAGTATGGGGGGGGGGTTAAAACTTCTTTTGCTCTCAAGGCAATGCCTTTACTAGTCAAGTGAGCTATGTGGAAAGCTTTCCTTATAACAGTAGATATGTGGTGGTCGAAGTTAAGGTCCCGGCCAACCTGTGATCCGAGATCCCTTACCACTTCATGGGTACTTAGGATATTGTTACCGATTTGATAGTGTGAAGGGACATTGTTTGTGCCGAAGGGAATGATGATGCATTTCTTTGCATTCAGTTTGAGACTGTGACTAATATACCAGGCATTGGTCTGTGGACAATTGAATCCCCAAATTATGTCAGTATACTTCAGGAGGGTCTCACACAGACCAATATGTATATATATATATATATATATATATATATATATATATATATATATGTGTGTGTGTGCGTGTGTATATATGTATATTATATATAATATATATACATATATATATGTATATATATATATATATATATATATATATATATATATATATATATATATACGTACACATTTATATATATATATGCAAATATACATATATATATATATATATATATATATATATATATATATATATACATACACATATCATCATTTTCTTTCGGCTGTTCCCATTAGGGGTCGCCACAGCGGATCACCTGTTTCCATTTCTTCCTGTCCTTTGCATCTTGCTCTGTCACACCAACCAGCTGCATGTCCTCTCTCACCACATCCATAAACCTTATCTTAGGCCTTCCTCTTTTCCTGTTACCTGGTATTTCATCCTTAGTATCTTTTCCCCAATATACTCAGCATCCCTCCTCAGCACATGTCCAAACCAACGTAATCTTGCTTCTCTGGCTTTGTCTCCAAGCCTTCCAACTGGGCTGACCTTCTAATATACTTATTCCTAATCCTGTCCACCCTTGTCACACCCAGTGCAAATCTTAACATCTTTAACTCTGCCACATCCAGCTCAAACTCTTGCCTTTTTGTCAATGCCACTGTCTCCAACCCATATAACATAGCTGGTCTCACTACCCTCTTGTAGACCTCCCCTTTCACTCTTACAGGTACTCATCTGTCACAAATCACTCCTGACACTCTTCTCCACCCACTCCATCCTGCCTGTACTCTCTTCTTCACCTCTCTTCCACACTCACCGTTACTCTTAACTACTGACCCCAAGTATTTAAACTCATCAACCTTTGCCACCTCTACTCCTTGCATCCTCACCATTCCTCTATCCTCCCTGTCATTCACACACAAATATTCTGTCTTAGTCCTGCTGACCTTCATTCCTCTTATCTCTAGATCATATCTCCATCTCTCCAGGGTCTCCTCCACCTGTTTCCTACTTTCACTACAGATCACAATGTCATCTGCAAACATCATAGTCCAAGGGGACTCCTGTCTGATCTCGTCTGTCAACCTGTCCATCACCATTGCAAATAAGAAAGGGCTCAGAGCTGATCCTTGGTGTAACCCCACCTCCACCTTAAATGCATCTGTCACTCCTACAGAAGACCTCACCGCTGTCACACTACCCTCGTACATATCCTGTACCACTCTTACATACTTCTCTGACACTCCTGACTTCCTCATACAATACCACAACTCCACTCTAGGCACCCTGTCATATGCTTTCTCTAAGTCTACAAAAACACAATGCAACTCCTTCTGACATTCTCTGTACTTCTCCGTCAACACTCCCAGAGCAAACATCGCATCTGTAGTGCTCTTTCCCAGCATGAAACCATTCTGCATTCCTTTGTTTAACACCATACCTAGCCATCACTTCCTCATCCCCTCTATTCCCTTCACCAACATGCCCATTGAAATCTGCTCCAATCACCACTCTCTCACCCTTGGGTGCAGTCATCACCACTTCATCCAACTCACTCCAAAATTTTTCTTGTGGAGCATATGCACTAACAACATTCATCATTACACCATCAATTTCCAGCTTCATAAACATCACTCTATCCGATACTCTTTTCACCTCCAAAACACTCTTAGAATACTGTTCCTTAAGAATAACTCCTACTCCATTTCTCCTCCAGCCACACCATGGTACAACAATTTGAACCCACCTCCGATACACCTAACCTTATTCCCTTTCCATCTGGTCTCTTGCACACACAATATACCAACCTTCCTTCTGTCCATCATATCAGCTAGCTCTCTCCCTATACCAGTCATACTGCCAACATTCAAAGTTACGACCCTCACTACCACAGTCCCAGCCTTTCTCCTCCCTTCCTGCCTTCAGCCATGCTTTCCTCCTCAGCTCCTCCTTCGGCCAACAGTAGCCCAATTTCCACCAGTACCCTGTTGGCTAACAGTACTGGTGGTGGTCGTTGTTAACCCGGGCCTCGACCGATCCGGTATGGAAATATTTACTGGTGTCCACAAGAAATTATTTGGCGAAGTTTTACACTGGATGCCCTTCCTGACGCAACCCTCCCCATTTATCCGGGCTTGAGACCAGCACAAAAAAATGCATTGGCTTGTGCATCCCCAGTGGTATATATATATATATATATATATATATATATATATATATATATATATATATATATATACACACACACACATACATATACATATATACACACACACACACACATATACATATACATATATACACATACACAAATAAATAAATAAATAAATAAATATATATATATATATATATATATATATATAAACACAAAAGCAGTCACTTAAAATACCCGGGCAGAGCCATCTGAACTTCTGCTTTCATCCCAATCTAACATCAGAGGGCTGCACAGGTAGTGAATGTCTTTTTCTTTGGGGGGGGGTGGTAGGCAGTATTTCCAGAAAGGATTTGTGTGTCCTTACAATTGTATTATTTACTGTGAGCTACTATTTTATCAGCTTTGAATATTAACCCTTGGACACAACTTACTTCTTTCTTGAAAGAAAAAAAAAAGTAAAACAGAAATTCGTTTCTGACTCATTTTTTTCAGGCCTCCATTGGATTAAAAGCTTTGGAAAATATTATAAAATGTAAAGAAAACTAAAGTTGAACAACAACAGTGAATTTATTTCCTTAATCATAGTTTCTATTCAAGCTGTCATTGGAGAAAAAGGTTGTATAAAAAGAAAAAAAGGAAAATAAAATGCATTTCAGAGCATATAGAAAATCATGGATTCTTGAAAAAGCTGAAGAGTAAGGCAATATGAGAAAACGGAGAAAAAAGTAATGTGCATAATGTGGAACATGGGGTTGGTGGGGGGTGGCAGCAGATGGGAGTACTAGAGCCCATGGGATGTATGTGTGTGTGGAGGGGGCAGTAGGCAGTGCTTAAGGCACCCCTTCACCTAAGTCCAGCCCCATATATAGAGTTGTTGTAATGTATCACTGCTACAACTAAATGCCAGTAACTGTGAAAGTCCTTATGTGAGATGGGCCAACATAGTGTATTACACAGGCCTCCCATAACGTAAGAGCACTGGAAGTGTCCAAGGGGCCCCCAGCTTGACATTTGCTGGGCCCAAAAATGCTAACACATGCCTTGCATAGCTCTTAACCTTCCAACTCTACAATGAGGAACACTAGTACCTCTCATAATGTGGTGCAAATGGGCAAAATTTGAAACACTAACAACTTCAATAAGGAAGCTCATAGGATGGTTAAAATATATTTTTACTTACAGACTTGTTATTTTAATGTATTAACACGATTCAGTTCTATTCACCGTGTATATCAGTTAAAATTGCAAACACTGACTGTGTGACAGTTACTTTCAATATAGAACTTCGAGGAAAACGAACTTTTAAAGATCTGAAATAAGGAAGGTTCCTCCTAATGAGGTACACTTGAGAGGCATGTTAAAAGTAATCAGATTAACCCACATTACATTTGTTTTGATGACTTTTAGAAGTATTACTGCAGTTTATAGAAAACGGTTTTTGAGTACACAGCAGATTTATTACGATGAGGACTAACGTAATTTAAGCTGTAAGAATTTAAGGAGTACTTCTGCAGCAAGAGGTGCTCAGCGGACAAAAGGTAACAGCATAATAGGATATACCACAAACAACTACGCTTTTATTGTTTAAATACGCTGAAAGCAGAGACCTACTTGAATTAAGATCTTACCTAGCTGATAAGATCGAAGACCAGCCCATCGTGATTTTTGTTTATGAGGTGAAACGAAGCGCTCGGACTGCTTTGAATCCCACGATCCATAGTTCTTCTTGTATTCTGTCACCCCCTGAAAAACAAAACACTTTATTCCCTTCAATATACAAACACACACACTAGAACAAAATAAAAGTTCTACCTCTCATTCTGATTCTAACAAAGGTGTGCAAGCAACCACTTTTATCAATCAACAGATTTCTTTCAAGTGACAGCACGCAGCATTAATCAATGGCTTGGCTTGTGTCATTGCATATAGCACACTGCATAACTCCATGCAGAGCCAATATGTACATCCGAAATGTTAATTTGATGCAACTGACTGATAATTGATAACGCACCTTAAATCGTAAGGGCATTTTAGTCGGTTAACAAGATCAGCTAAAAAAAGGTTAAAGATCACTGCGTATACATCTCCACAGCTTAAAACTTCCGCTCAAGCTGTAAACATACTCCTGTTTCCTTGGCAAAAAAAAAAACGAAGCTAATTTTGACGTGCGCGTTCTAGACAAACCGCGTTCGTTCACAAAGTAGGCGGACGGATTATTCTTATTGAGCAGGTGGGACTTAATTGAGGATTTTTTTTTCTTTGCATTTGTCTTGCATATACGTAGCTTGGAATTGGTCGGCCTTGGAGCTTGAGATGCATATGTGTTGTAGATAATGTCTGAAGAAAAATTAGAATTATCAGCACTTTGCCACCTGCAGGGAAGCTCCGCGTGGTCTCCAATCCCAGGTTGGGTGTGGGTGCATTGTCAGTCTGCCGTAATGGGCTGTGGATCGGTATGGTTTTCAACAGGGGAAGATGGTTTTTCTCAATAGTGTACTGTCCTGGAGTACTCCACCTGTCTTCAACACTTTGTGTGCTAATGAATGACTAATGCTAATGACTCTTATTTCCAGAGTCAGAGAAAAACGGACAAATCCGAAATATAATGGGCAGTTTTTAAAGTATCACTATCTTAAAGTTGAAAAATCGACAAAGAGAATGCGAATTAGCGTGTATTTTACAAAACAAAGTGTATAAGTTAAATTTGTGAGTTGTTAGTCAAATGTAATCCACCACCTTTTCTCCACAAAAATCGCATTTTTTAAGAGCTAAAGAGCAAGCTTTTAAACATCTTTATCAAATTATCACTTAAGAGACACACTAACCCTAGAGTACTTGATAATGGTTTTCAGTCTTACTCACAAACACTGGCTAATGTACAATGTATGTACTGTACCTGTGTACTACTATGTATGCTACCTATGTTCCAAATTTCAGCTGTACACCACAAATCTGTTAATTACCTTTATTTTTAAATTAATATTTTTTGTTTGTTCTCTCCACTTTGTAACTGTTGATGTGCTGCATACCAGTGTAAAAACAAGTCTTTTGTAATTTTGTGGGTATACTGTTCATGTCTAAATATCTAAATGTATCTAATTTATCTATGTGGAGCTTTTCTCCCCGGGCCTCTGCTGAAAAAGGACCTTTTTGGCTCAGTCAGACACCCCCGGTTAACAAATGTAAAATAAAAATAAATACAATAAAAAGACACGGGCAGGCATACATTAAGAGAAAAGAAACCAAATCATATTAACATATTTTTTTCATTTGTGTACATTATACAGTACATATATTTTTTTGTAGCTGCATTTCACTCCATCATTACACAAAATATTTTTTGTAGCTGCATTTCACTCCATCATTACACGAGTCACTCACTTTTCTGCCTTACCTTAAACCTCAGTCCTCCAGAACATTGTTCTGCGTGTATTGTTTCCACAAATTCCATTGATTTCTGTGTAATTTGCATATTCCCTTTTCTAAAGATCCCACTTTGAGTTATTTTACCTCTTTCATAATATTCAATTGTTCAAATAGTGTTAATTTAGATTTTGCCTTCTGTTCTAGTAATTACTTTTTTTGGCAGCCAATAGAATTAAACTTAATAATGCCTAAGTATGTCTAGGCAATTCAGATTCATAAGTTCATAGAAGGTTACTAGGCTAACAGCTTTAGAGCCCTTATAAGCCTAGCCATATTTATCCCTAATTGCCCCAACTGTCAGTGGTTAGGTGAGTGAAGTTTGCAGAGGTAAGGGTCTGTGGCAGCTAACAATGACTTTCTCTGTCCAGGAAGGACATGGGCACCACCCCAAGAGTCAATGTACGGTCTCGTCATTGATCTAGGTTGTGTTTGAAGAGGGTCAAGAATGGGCTGGGTTTCACATGAACTGAAAGCTTGTTCCAGAGAAGTGGTACTCTTGTAGATGTATCTCTCTGCCCAGCATGACCTGTTCATGGCAGAGGCTAGGTTAAGATCCTTGGAGCAAGTGATCCTCATGCAGTTTGATTTATGAATGTGTAGCATTTCCATCAAGGCATGGTCAGAGACTGCCCTGAAAGCCAAGCTCAGGTCACCCCTTAGCAACTTGTAGGAGACAGAATACAGTGAAAGGGCTTTCAATCTTTCCATGTAAGACTAGTTTTGTGTACCCTGCAATTTCTTGGTGAGATCCTTAGTTACAGCCATTTGCTCCCCGATTATTTCTGAAGGAATACTCTGTTGAGAATTTTTAAAATCTGCCAAATCATTATACTCCCCAAAAACATGTTCCCAGTTACCTCTTTCTTTTCCATCACACTTCCAACATTTACTGTCTACCTGAGGAGGAAAAATTCATTGAAGTTTGCTCAGGGTATAAAAATACACATGCAAACATTTCCAAGCAAAAATCCTAAGCCTTCTTAATTTTGCTGCATGTTTGGAGTCACACATGTCCTCCCATTGTTCCCTTCTAAATTGCTTTTCCAGTCCCTGTTACCAATATTTTCTAAGTCCTCTGATTGATTCTTATAGTAATGCAATATTTTATGTGTCCTACTAATTATCCCTTTTTAACAGCAACTTCTGTTCTAGATTCACCAAAGAACTCTACCAGAGTAAGTATGTCACACAGGACTCCATTATCCCTTTTTCTCCCTTTATCTTTGCCTATACTCATATCAGTCCTTTGAGCCAAAATCAGGGATGTCCTTGAAAATTGGAATATTTGAGAGGTGTGATATGGATATGTCATAGACTTGTCCCTGACATTGAATTGTAAATGTATTTTTTAACTCACCCTCATGGTGGTCAGACATAGGTTTATAGGTTGGTACTAGGCTATCGGCCCAAGGGCCTATACAAGCCTAGCCATAATAATTCCCTGGCTATTTCTTCCCACACTGTTTACTTCCCTGGAACCCTGTCTAGCAGGGTGACTGATGTGATCTCCGGGGTGAATTTCCTTTCTCCCATCCAATTGTTAAGGTTCCTTTTGAAGAGGGCCAAGGTGGTCTGCTTGCCATGTGTGGGCAGTCTGTTCCAGAGTCTGGGGAGTCTCTGGGTCAGGAACCAATCCCTCCAGCATGTTTTGTTTATTGTTATGACGAGGTTTAGATCCCTGGAGCGTGCGGCTCTGAGGGATTGGGATTTCTTTAAGTGTAGCATGTCCAACAGCTCTGGGTTTGACATGGCCTTGTATGTTAAGCAGAGATCGCCTCTGAGTAGACGATATGCGACAGAGTATAGCTGGAGTTTTTTAAGGCAGTCAGCATAGGGCATCTGCTTTAGGCCTGTGATTCTTTTAGTGAGGTATTTCTGTGGCCTTTCCAGTTGTTGCAGATGTCTTGAGAGGTACATACTAAACGGGGCATTGTATTCTATAATGGGTCTAATGAGGGATAAGTACAGTGGGACAATGACCTCCTTTTTTCTGGATGAAAAGCCCTTATGATGAGGTGTGCCACATAGGATTTCCTGACTGTTGTGGCGATGTGGTTATCGAAGTTGAGACCACTGTCCACCTGTGTCCCTAAGTCTCATCACACTTTTGGTGTTTAGTGTACTGCCACCTATGTAGTAATTCACGGGTACATGTTTTTTCCCAAAGGGGATAACTATATATTTCTTGGCATTGAGCTTGACCCCATGGTTCTGGCACCAAGCATTGTTTCTGTAAGGCCCTTTTGTAGAGTATCCACATCATTTGGGCTTTCAATAATGGCTCCCAGTTTGCAGTCATCTGTGAACTTTGTTAGCCAGAGTCCTTTAGTGTTGGCCTCTACTTCAGAGAAGTAGATGCCAAACAAGAGCAGCCCCAGGACTAAACCCTGAGGTACTCCACTTGTCACTTGTCTGGAGCTGGATGTGGAGTAGGCTACTTTTACAGTGTGGGTTCTGTCAGTAAGCCAGTTGGCAACCCATAGAGTGACGTAGGGATTAATGCCCAGCTTAGTAAGTCTATCTATGATTCCAGAGTGGGGGATGGTGTCAAAGGCCTTGGCGAGGTCCATATAGGCTGTTTGGACCGCCTTACCCTCGTCCATGGCTCTGGAGACTGATTTGAAGAAGTCAATCAGGTTCAGGAGACAAGATCGGCCCTTCACGAACCCAAACTGGGTGGTGTCCAGTGTTTGAAGGTTGCCGATGTCTTTGTTTATAAGTTCCATGATAATACGTTCCATGGCCTTGAAGATCAGGCTAGTCAGACTGATGGGGCGGTAGTTCCCGGGATCCAAGGTGGATCCCTCCTTGTGGAGTGGGGTAACTGTAGCTGTGCGCCACTCGGTGGGCACGAAGCCTGAGGTGAGGCTATGATTAAACATGACACTTAGATGAGGTACCAGTTCATTTTGAAGTTCATGTAGTACACAGCCCGGGATGTCATCTCGTCCCATGGAAGCTGTATTCTTAGCTTTGGAGAGTGCATTTTTTTACCTGTGTGACCGTTATTACCGGAATTTGACAATCATCTGGTACTGAGATGGGCTGTCTAGAGGGTGAATGGGGGGGGGGGGTGAAGTCGGTACTGAATTGATCTGCCAGGATATTGGAATATCCTTGGGATCAGTACATTTAATGCCATTCTGTTGTAGCTCAGAGCAGATCTGAGCATTGCCATTTAGATTCTTGACATAGTTATAGAATCCCTTGTGGTTGTCTTTGGAATCTTTGGCAATTTTATTTTCATAACTAGCTTTGGGGGATTTTATGAGGGAATCTCAGCTTCTTACTGAGGCTGCTAAGGGAGTTTTTTGCATCCTGGAATTTTCCACTTTTCTGCAACAGTTTCTTCCTTTTGTTGTAAAGTTTGTTTATGGCAGGGGACCACCAGATTGGCTTCCTTTTTTTTCAAGGTGAGCATCTTGGTTCTATTTGGGATGGCATGATTCATGCATGAGTGGATGTGCTCGTTCAGTGCCTTAGTGTAGGATTCAGCAGTCAAACTTTCAGTTCCCGTCTGCATGGGTGTCATGAAGTTTGTCACTTCTGACTTGAGTAGCATGAAGTTGGCTTTGGAGAAGTTTTTTATGTAGGTTTCCTTACTGGGGGTGGGGGTGTGATGTGGACATTATTTATTATGTTCTGAACATTTAAACCTCTGTACTGCAAAAAGTTCATTATTTATAATGATGACAGACTTGATACTTTGATGCCCATAAATAAGTTCTGTCATTTAAACATTTTTATACATATTGCACATTTTAGATACAAATTTGAATAAACCAGTCGACTATTTTTTTCTCAGAGTGCATACAGCCATGTGTGACAGCTTATATTTGTACTGGAGAACTCTGTATGACCAGGAAATTCAACAGTTTTAAGTACATCTCTTAATCATTGCCGTAGCCATGGTATATTCAATATATGTAGTGTGTATGTACATGTCTGTGCAATTACTGGCAATTGCAACCTCATTCATTCTCCCTGTATGTGTATTTGTGACTGAGTTTCCTGTACAAAGATGAAAAGTCTGAAAGGAAAGCTAATTTTTGCTGGCAGTACTCTGACTTGTGTTTCACCTTATTATTTGAGTTGTGTAAACAAAGTAGTCAGAGATAAGTTGCTTCCCAGAAATATATAGCAGGGCAATTTTTAGAGATCTAGACACTGTGGATACAAAAATTAAATTTATATTTATTCCTTATCACCAGAGGTATGTATGAGAATCCTGAAAATGCAGTAGACTACATTTCTGCATGTTGCAGGAAAAGAAGACTTGAAAGCTTATAATGCATTTGATTTATTTATTTTTTTTTGGGGGGGGGCTAGCACTGCTGCACTAAGACAGAACTTTTTCTAATACTGTGATATGACAATTCTGCCATATATCCAGCATTAGTTTTTCTCACGGTTCAGCAGAAGGCATATCTGCTTGCACTACTGACTTAAAGAATTGATGCAAAGGTAGTGAATTTGGGGAGTTTACATGCTTCATTGGTACTAGACAGATTTATTTGGGATTAGAAATGATAACATTAAATCTGCTTCTCTCAACAATGTGTCTATTATGTGAAGTAAAGCTGTTCAAGTACGCAGAGTGAGAGAAATTATTTCACAATTAAAAGAGTATACAAAGGAGTTAGAAATGTTTAATGTTGCATTTGAGAGAGAAAAGTTTAAAATGAGTAAAAGTGATTTGGAGAAGGTGTTAGAGGGAGTTCTTAGGCAGAGGTCAGGATGGATTTATTCAAGTAGCATTGTTTCAGACATTATGCTGTTACTACCTCTATACAAGTTAAGATAGGAAAATATAATTGTGTTCTGTTAAATAGGGATATTGTTAGATGCAGGATACTATAACCAAGTTCTAATGAACAGAGGTATTGTTAGGCACACGAAACTACAAGGTTATACAAGTAAGATAAGGAAGAGTAGCTATTTCTTCTTATTAACTACATTGTCAGGTAGAGCAGGCAGTGCCGGTCATATGACTATATAGCTGTGCCTAAAAAGTATGCAGCCAGAGACAAAAACGATTCCAAAATTGTGGGGGACCTTGAACATTTATTAGATGGGGAAAGAAAGTTTATTTGATGTGTTATTGTAAAGAGTAACTGTCATGAGATGGGGAACATAGGCTAATTTGATATGAGATTATGAAGAGTAACTGTTATAAGATTTATTTATTTTATTTTACATTTGTTTACCGCAATAGTCCGACTGGTGACAGTGCCCATTTTCAGTGGAGGCCCGGGTAGAAAAGCTCCAACCTAAGCTTACATACAAATCATCACATTAAGTAATAGAAATTATAGACAAAAAATGAGTGTTGACACATTTACAGGATAAAAATGTAAAAACAAAAATATATACATAGTATCAAATAGAACAAGACTAAACAATTGAATATAGACAAATATATGGTTGAACTTGTATATGTGGAGGAACATAACATTAGTTAGGAAATTAAGTAGGGAGAAACACTTAGGCAAAATAGTGCATAGTTAGTAATACTTTCACAGTGAGAGTTCCAGCTAGGAATGTAACTACTTATAGAGAAGTAGTGCTGTTAGAAGAGATATGTTAACAGAGTTAGTACGTACAGCCAAATTGTATAAATAATGCTAAGTTAATAATTAAACTGGAGTGTTACATGTGCAAAGCCAGGATTCAGAGAAGTGTCTTTTGAGGGTTATTTTGAAATTAAGATTGATTATGGATCTATTGTCTGGAAACAGAAATAATTATAGGTTTCAAATGTAAAAGTGTTTAACTGTTTTACAACTTCCAGTTCTAGGCAAACTTCTGAGAGATAAGTATTTTTCACAGATAAATGTTAAATTCTGTTGGTATCTGTTAGCCTGGGAACTGAAGGCAAGTGACAAATAGTGATGTCATCCAGTTGACCCAGCAGTAATGTGCTGTTATTAATTTAAAAATTATCTCTCAGAGAAAGTCTGTGCATTTTTGTATTTGGACCTAGAAACACCCTCTCATCAGCACTTCTGCCTTGATAATAGTAAGTACTAGATTACAGTAATCTCTCTTAGAGATAGGAATATAGTAAGATTAGTTTAGATGTTTTCTGTATTTATGTGAGATTGTCCTGCAATGTTGTTTTAAAATATTTCATGTGATTCTGAACTCTTTTGTCACTGTATTGCATTATTGAGTATTGTCTTGCTCTTTTATTATTTATTATTAAATATATTTAAACATTTTCATTGTAGCTAGTTTGTTTAGAGATATTTAAGCTCTTATAGTACTTGCATATGTATTTTGTAACACTGTATAGGCTACTCCAATAGCCTTGCTGTTGGTCACACATACCATTTGGATAACAGTAACATTACACAGTAGAATTGGTCACCCTTTGGGAAGGGCCTTATAGTAGCTGATAAGTAGTAGCTGGTGGGCAGCTGGTACTACCTTATAGTCTGGGCAGAAGAGGACATAGCTAGTGAACCTGTGCCAGCCTTCCCCAGGAATGTCTGTCTGTTTGTATATAAATAAAATCTCAAAGTGTGTGTGTGTGTCAGCTACTTGAGCAGGGACACGGAGCCCTGATTGGACAGAGAGGGTGCTGGAAGTTTTGGCTTAACCACTTGGGTGGGATCTTAACCCTATAGCTGTGCCAGTGGGGAGTCTTATTGGGGATCTGCAGAGAGAGGGAAAAACCAGCCCCAGACTAACTGTGATCTCTGTGTGCTCTTAAGGGAAATTGTATTTTATTGTGTGTGTACTTGTCATCCTCCCAATGTGCACATCCCTCACTGGTGCTAGTGGTGAGGATTGAGGCTCCTAGGTTACTGGGCCAGTGCAGGGGTGTCCCATATTAATTGAGATGGTGAACAAGGCTTTATTAGACATGAAAGAAATAAGGGTTCATACATCGCAAATATCAAAATTGTACTTACTGTTTATTTTGGAGAAGATAAGAAGTAGGAAAAATTGAGAATATTCCAAAAGAGAATATTGCCTTTGGCATTTGTCTGTCTAGACACATGCAACAATTGGAATGTCCACAGAGATACCTTACTAAATGGATACAAGGCCTAAAGAACATGTCCTGCATGGTCTGACCCAAAGCTCTGTCACTGTACTTGGTAAGTGACCTGTGTCTGGCATACATGGCATCCTCTGACCCTTTACAGGTGCATTTACAAATGGTATCAGAAATACTCGGTCTAGGGATCTAAACCTCGTCTGCAACATCAACAGAATGGTTTGGATGGTCAGGTATATCTCACATGTCATAAAACAAAGTTAATCCCTGTCCATGTTCAAGTAGATCTCTAGATGGGAAGCATTACCCCAGGACTCTCTTTGTACTACTAATGGACATAGGCAGCTCCTAAATGCTTTATCCCATGTATGGGTCCCTCAAATTATCTATGGTATTATTCTGTTATTCTCATTAGGGGTAGTATATAATTATCAACCATGGGATGGGTATGGCTAGTCTATAACTAAATGGGATAAGTTATTTCAAGCACAAAAAGGGAAACTGGCTAGGCTTAAAATGGCCCACAAAGGCAGGTAGCCTGGTACTTACCTATGAACCTATATCAGCCACTGGGCCTGGCAGATAACAATTTGCTGTTTCTTGTACCTTTTTGTCTGTAAAATTAGGCATACTCTATTTATTTATGTATTTATTTATTTATTTTGATGCTCACAAAGCTGCTGGATCCCGTTTGTGAATAAACTTGCTTGCTGCAATGTACTGTGGCATGCAGAAGACTTATTTCAGATCAACAGTTTTAGTTGGAAGGATATCATCAGTAAGCTCTGCACTAGGTATAGCTATAAGCACGATAAGTAGACATATCCAGAAGCTAGTCAAGTGCATAAAGACTGTGAAAAAATAGTGTGCACATTGAAAAACAGGAAATTCTCAGTCAGATAATGCATGTAGGAATAAGTTGTTTGTGAGCACTCAAGTGTTGAATGTGTGTAGCATTAATAGTATGCAAGAAAGTGACACAGAGAATTTGGGAACAAGAGGATGAATTGGAAATCTGACAAAAAAGCTCAAAATGAATAATAATAATGTGGCTCTAGGCTAGACACTGAAGCACTGTGTCCTCCCATAACACCTTGAGGTTCCATTCTGTAACTTTCATGCTGACACTGCCATTGAGAAATTGTTCATTTTCTCCATGCTATTTGTAGTCCTTTCCCTCTTTGATTAAGCTGTGTAGTTCTAACTGAACTTCCTTTTTTGCTCTGTATATGTAAATATTCATTTTCCTTCTACTTGTTGGACCTTTCTCTAGATTTTCCTTTGCCTTTCTCACTAGTTATGTTCCTCTTTTGATTTCTTCCTCAAACTGCTACCAGTCCTCAGTTGTCATCCTTAATTCATGAAATACTATTTCCTTTCGATATTCTTCCTTCTTTATGTCTTTGTTGAACCATAGTACCCCTTTCTTCTCCCTGCCTCAGTCTTTTTCCCCTAACCTTACATTGTTGGTTGTATGCTCCTCTGTCTTTATCCACAATCATTTTGGCTTCAGTCTTCCATTTTGATCTCAAGAGATTTATGGATCATTGTTATCTGCCAAGCTCTAGTTCAGTTCAATACTGTGGTTTACTTGTTTGTTCCTATGTGAACCAACCGACACGGTAAGTACTGGCTGGGGCACATGTATGTCTTAAACCCCTAATCTTTGCTAAGTGCAGTACCCAGTGTTTTACCTTCAATTGTAACTTTCTATAACACCTGAATGAATTATTCTTGGCCTTGTACCACCACTCCTACATTCTTACCTTCCTTGGTTGGATGCATTAATGTAATAGACTGCTTCTAGGAGATTAATGTTTCCTATCATAACAACTTCCTTTTTCCTGCTCTTGAACTTTTTTCTCGATTTACTTTCCTTTTCATCATTCTTTCTTTCAGCATCCAGTGGTCAATATACTTTATCAAGCCACCAGGAGCCATCCTTTTCCCCTCAAGTCTGACTCATCAGCTGCTACTTTTGATACTCTTATAAGTTGCTTTCTTCCCTATTGCTCATCTCTATTCTCAAATACTTCACAGTTTGTGCTCTGCATAATGTAGACGACTACACCCTTCCCACTCTTGTCCTTTATGTCCTTCCTGAACAGCTGATATCTTAAGATCTCCACATCCCAGTCACCATTTGCTCAGGTTTCTATCAGACCTACTATATATGTTTCCTCTATCTGGTATAACTGTGCAAAGTTTCCCCATTTTATTTTTACATAAAGGGCTGGTGTTACTAAATGTAACCCTTTTCCCTTCCTGCCAGTTCTATCAGTCCTCTTTCCTGCCTTTTATTCCACTCTGTTTACCCTTCCTTTTTTTTACTTGTGACATACCCTGCATCATAGTCTATCCTGTAGTGGTTTCTTCCTGTTTTATCTTCTGTCTTCCATGACGGTTCCTATCCCACCATGCCCATTTCTTTCTTTGGGTTCCTATTCAACACTTCTGTTGTCCTATTAGTGTGCTTCCTGCCCGCTTTTCACTTTAGTTTAATGTTATAATTGTCCTGAAATAAGTTCTCACTCAGATTTCAGTAAGGCTGCCTCATCTAGGAAGAGGAAGGCCATCAGTGGCATAGAATTTCTGACTTTGCCATGTCTCCGTCCAGTCACTTACTAGTCTATATCCCTCCTCATCAGTCCTCTTTCAGAGCCAGGCATTGTAATGTTCCATCATATCCCTGTTTGCACTATTCACTAGTAGCAACTCCAAAAAGGCTACCACACTCCTCAGGTCTTTGCATGTTGTGACCATTTCCATTTCCTTTTCCTATTTCTCTACTATACTGACACCTGCCAAGTCACTGGTGTCCACATGTACTACTACATGCTAATATACAGCCATCCATAAGAAACTCCACTTCCTGATTTGGCAAGTTGAAACATCTGCACACTCTTTCTGATAGCTTTAGTGATCACTCACCTTGTTTTCTGCTGGTCTGTAAAGATTCCAAACTCCCTTCAGAAATTCATATAATATGCGTTATTCCTGTTTGTTCTAAGTTACTACTGTTAGCAAAGCTGCATATGGTCAAGTGGTCCAAAGTTAATAAATGTTTTGACCCAGTTTCTGCACTCAGTTTTCTATAGCTTTCTTTCCTTTACCTGGGTTTGATAAATGCTACTTATAAAATACTTAATAGCAGCAAGCTTTTTTGGTTAGGCCATGATCTACAATACTTCTTTAAAATGTGGGATAAAGCCTTGAGTAACTGGAAATAAGCCTAGAACAGTTGCACAAAGCTTCAAAATTATCAAGATATAGAACACTCTACTAGAACAAAAAACAATGCTTCTAAAACGAAGTTCTGCAGGAACCTGCACATAGAACACCATGTCAGCCATGAGAAATTTTAGAATACCATATAAAAACAATAAACACTAATGAGAGTATTCCCAAAGATGGTCTCTTCAAATAAACTTAGTCTTGTCACACTAATCTCTATTAAAGAAGCCATTCCAGGCCCTCACTGTATTCAAGTCCTTTGTCAGTAATCATGAAACAAGTCTACCCCAGTGCATAAATTAGTTGATTACCCCTCCAATTTCAAAAGAGCAAACCGTTGTGGAATATCTAAAAAAAATGATTATAAATACAATTTAAAATTTTGTGTCTTACATCCTGAAATTCTAAACTTTGGAAGTTCAGTCTTTAGCAACCTTTTAAACTTTATTTGAAACTGAGTTTACCAATGAAAATAATTCACTAGTTTCATGCATTCACTCATTATTCTTCCTAAGGTTCCTTTACCTTCTACAGCGACAGGTTATAGACCTATTACAAGTATTGGCTATCTTTCAAAAATCTTAAAGTAATCTGTGAACAAATCTTGGAGTATATTCCAGTGTAACCTATTGACCGATGAACAGCATTCTTTTCATCTTAAATTAAGTTTGCTAGCTGATTTCTCACTTACGAAACACAATCTCTCTAAGATGGAGGAAGGTCAGTTAATTGGTGATATATTCCTAGATTTAATGAACATATTTAAAACTGTGATTGCAGTTTTTTTAATAGATAAGCTACCTGTGATTTTTTTTCCACTGAAGTTGTACATTGATTTTAAGATTACACAGATAATAGGGCATTTACAGTTACCAGTATTAAATATTTGCATAACATCTGGAATCCTTACTAATGAAGTTCCACAAGTTTCAGTACTCATATGCTTTTCCCATTTCATATTAATACTTTACTCTTGGATCCCCCTGTTTAAATAAACTGTGTTATGTATGCAGATTACATACTTATAGCCAAGGGTCACAAATGTTAACATTTATTGGCCACTGACCTTCAAAAAGACTTCTTTTACATCTGGAATGTGTTCATTAACAATAACATGATAATTAGCATAAACGGCTATTGTAATTCTTTTTTTTACATATCGTTTCAATAGCTAATCTACCAGCTCCTATCATTGAACCTTGTGTTTCCCCCCTACCTTTCACATCACAGTAGAAACACTAAGGTTATACATCAGTTTCTCCCCTTTTGGACACATATTGAACTTCAGACATGCAGAATAGTAAATCAGCTCAACATTGTCTAGAAAATCTCCAAGATTTCAGTCTTACAAGTGAAGCTCATAAAGCAGTAAGACTTAGCAAATGCCAAGGTTGGAATGCCGTTTGCCAATTATTGCCCTTTATGCATATATATGAACATTCATTTGAACATTCTTGTTACACAGTAAACCGTCTCAAAAATGAAGGCCTGCAAGTGTCAACTCTTTTTTTGGATATGTCCAAAGCATTTGACACAGTCTCACACCAAATCCTGCTAAACAAACTAAACCAATACCATCTATCTAATTCCACTCTTACCTGGTTCCAAAGCTACTTAACTGACAGGTACCAAGCTGTGAAATGGGAAAATTCTCTCTCTCCTCAGCTGCCCATAACTATAGGAGTCCCACAGGGTTCTATCTTAGGACCACTACTATTCACAGTCTTCACAAATGACCTCCACACCTCCACACAGCATGCATCTATAATTCAGTATGCAGATGACACTACCTTAATCTGTGCTGCACAAAACATTCCCACCCTCCTGCAAACAACTCAACTAGCATTCTCTGGCGTTGAAAACTACCTTACCAAAGCCCAACTTATCCTCAATCCAAAGAAAACTCAGCTTATGATTATAACCAGTTCTAACAAAAACACTAACAGTCAATTCACTATCTACTCCACAAATGCTACTCCAATTGCTCCAGTGCCACAGGCTAAGCTATTGGGAATAACCATAGACTCCCACCTAAAATTTGATAGTCATCTGAACTTAACTATTAAAAGTACATGCCAAACTGGGGTCACTCTACCGTATCAAACCATTTCTTACCAACAACACAAGATCAGCCATTGCTCGCTCCCAACTTCTATCCACCCTACTATATGCATCTCCCATTCTGACTAATCTCAACAAAACTGAACTAAGCAAAATGGAAGCTTGCTATAACAGAATTGCCCGTTTTGCTGCAAATTGCTCATATAGAACTCATCATTGTACTGCTTTGAGACCGCTCCACTGGCTTGAACTGTCCAACCTCCTAACCTACAATCAGCTCTGCCTCTGTCATTCTATCTATTACCTACCCAATAAGTGTCCTGCCCTCAAAAACCTAGTACAACATCACTCAGCCAAAAGGCCTCTTAGATCATCAAGCAAACTACTACTAGAAGTCACCAACAGCTACAATAGCTTTGGAGATGCACTATATAGTAGTTCGGTGGCTAAAAAATGGAACTCTGTCCCTACTAGCATTCAAAACACATCATCCAAAGCCTCCTTTAAAGACCTCATCAGGCAACAGCTCAAGCAAAGTTGGCAGTGCCATGATTGCTCCCCAGGCTAGTGAAAGCGGATAACATATGCATACTAAATCTAGAGCAATTTATAATAGTTTTTCAATCTCACTCACAAACACTGGCTAATCTACAATGTATGTACTGTACCTGTGTACTATGTATGTATTCTACCTACATTCCAAAGTTCAGCTGTACACCACAAATCTATTACTTACCTTTATTTTTAAAATTAAAATCTTTTTTGATTGTTCTGTTCTCTCCACTGTAACTGTTTGTGCCGCATGCCACTGTAAAAACATGTCTCTTGTAATTTGTGTGTATACTGTTTATGTCTAAATAACTAAATGTGTCTGTAATTTTTCTTTGTGGAGCTTTTCTCCCCGGGCCTATGCTGAAAAAGGGCCTTTTCGGCTCAGTCAGACATCCCCGGTTAACAAATGTAAAATAAATAAAATATGCAGAATCATTCCCTCTTACAGGTCACAGCAAATCTTTGGTTCATTCATATAGCTAGTTAGAGAGAGCACCATAAACTTCTCAGGCCTGTAATATTCAAGTAATGTTTGCGAAAAAAAAAAACATTTACTAAGTTGGCATTTGCCACCTGGGACTCTACCAAGTAAAATCACACTTATTAAATATCTTTCTTTATTTAAGACAAAAATAAAGTTTCATCTAAAGAATGACTGTAAATGCAGCTGCTTCAGAAGTGTTGGCTCATCTCATATCATGGAGTTACTGCTGCTGTCAGTGCATGGAATTTCTTCAATCTGCTTTATAGTAGAATATCACTGGAATCTAGCATTTGCAGTTTGGCCTGTTGCATCCAGTTCTATGCAATTATCAACAGTTGGTTCACCACTGTATCTTTATTTGAACATTCTTGTTTCAGGTTTTTTAAATTTGTAGTAGTGTTGTACCACTCCTTACTGAAAGATTTCTCAGAACATTTTCAGTGGCAATTTTAAATTACCTTCTGAATACATTTTGGAGCTGTTCACTTTTATGCATCTGTGCATACTGTTTGATAGCCTACCAATGCTGCTATAAATATTTGTTGATTTGGTAGCTGTTGATACAATAGACTCCCTCTTATTTGGCCTCTCTTTAACCAGCCATCAAATTTCTGCCATAGTCTTAGCAAAAGACAGCAGAGAAGAACACTTTGCCTCCTCTGGGCTAAATAATAACAGACATTTGAGTTTTAGACTTCATATTCATCAGAAAAATGCATACTAACACAAATCCTGTTATTCTAGCTGATTTATAACCTATAAATTTTGTATGCTTTTTCTGATTAAGCAGCCTTTCGTTTATCCAGCCTAAGCTCCAGTCCCATTGCAAAAACATAAACCAAGGCCAACAAGCACTTAACATGAAACACAAAACAAAACCAAAAATGTAGACAATGTTGTTTTTTTTTTCTCGCAAAGTTTACTAATCTGATTCACCTCCTAATCAAAAAGTCACCAAGATAGTAAAATGGGAATATCAAGTTGTAAATAGCTGCAAACTTTCAACCGTAAATCATTAAATCATACGTAAAGAATAAGCAAACCATCTAGGCATGTATGATTTGAACTTGTAGTTCAGAAACAGGACCTCAATACTTAGCTGCTGCTTATGTTTTTATAGCTTGTGCAGGTGGCATGTATTCTGGTTAAGGACAGTGAATCAAGATTTTCATAGGGGTGAAAACTTGGAAGACGGAGCATAGAAGGCTAGTGTTTTGAACAAGTTGTAAATTAATACTAGTAATAAAGTCTGAACACAAAAATTTTTAGGAAATAAACTGAGAATTATATGTAATGAAACAGCAAAACCTTGTTAAAGAATGTTTGTCCAAACAGGTAATGAAGAAAATGTCTGAGAGTAAAAATCTTTTTGTTAGCTACATTTTTGACTTAACTACATCTAACCAAACTTAAACTGGACCAGCAGCCATCTGGTTAAGTTCAGCTCATTGACAACATCCCTGAGCCCACTACTAAAGGCTGTTAGTGTTGTGGCCTCAGTGTCAGCCATGGTATTGATCTAGGTCATGACCCTGAAACCATTAGGGCTGATGCTTTCTGCACTGACTGATGAAATGGAAAAGTTCTGAAGAAAGTCTTGAGGTTCCCAGTCCTGGAACAGGCACCTCCTATGGCAGCCTTGCCCACTTGCGCACACTAGCCAGTTCAACACTTTGAGCCATTCATTTTTCTCCCAGATGGGTAAAGTATTGAAAGGCTACTTGAGACCCAAAAGCTCTGTGGAGGAGTCCTATCCTGAATGCTTGGATAATCCCCCTCCAAATGTTCAGAGGAAGAGGACATGTAAAAGGAAACACTTAGACTCACCTTTGGGGTTCCCTATACCCAGCACCAATTTTGACAATGGGAAGGTTTACCCTAGTCCCCCACACAAGACCTACATTTTGGGAAATCTTAGGGACAATGCAGCAGAGCGGATCCTGGCTCACTGACTCCACCTCCCCTGAGGAAGAGATCCTTCACAAAGTCTTCTGATTTGCCCCCAAATAGCTTGGGTGGTCTCACTCTGCAACAGAATGGTGAATCTAGTAAGTGAGCGGGGCTGGAAAGAGACAGATGTGATAGATGCAATACTTTGGGAAACCGATAACGTTCTTAGGTCTCTTAAAGACAGACCACCATACCTCTCAACCTCTTAGAGCAAGACATATGGACAAAGCCATAAATAGTGGGGGGAAAGGCCCAAAAATAGGGGACAATTTTTAAATATTGCTGTTACAAGTTTAGAAAGTAGATAGAATAACAGATTTTGCATTAGCATGAATTTTCAGAAATCTGAAACTCAAATGTTTGTCATTATTTTCTGACTTAAATCATCAATAATTTGGTAATGAGATGCTAGAAAAACACAATTTTATGAAAAATGTACCAAAAATATGAGGCAAAAAGCTGGACATTCTGCAAAAATCTATACAGTTGAGAGGTATGTAGGCCACTTGAGAGTGAGGGACCCTTTGTGGACTCTATTGATGTATCAGCTCCATCAAGAGAGAGAAAAAAAAAAGCTACAGTTATGGTCGATCTATCCATTTCCTCAATAATGAGCCAAGAGTGCTGGATCATCTAGGAAAGTGTACACATGCACTGAGTAGCTTTTCAATCAGAGCCATTAATTAACTGATACACATGGTAATGTTTCAGAGGGGTGTAGTTCACAAGTCACTAGAAAACCTGAAAACCTTGTCACTTGGAGTCATACAAAAGCAGGTGAAGTCACAATAGCCACTATGAATGAAATTGCCATACTCCCCATGACATTGTTACATAATGTTGCAGATTAAGTAGCAAGAGGAAAGTAGGTTAGGCACCACCATGAGACATCAGGCCTGGCTTAGGCTTGCAGGATTTGCAGAACACTTCAAAATAGACTTTGCCACTACCCCTAATGATGATCTACCTTATTTGGACAAAAGTAAAAGACCAGTTGCAACAGAGTGAGTTGGAAGGCAAGCTGCTCACTGCTTTTGGTGTTAAATTGTTAGCCACTCAAAGATCCTTTGCCAAGAACCAAAGGGGGAGGTAAAGAATATCTTATTTACAAAATTCCAGCAAAACCAGTATGGGCAAAATGAAGGTAGAATACTCCCATGGGTATGGTGTGTTCTGTAATGGCCACTGCATTAGAGGCAAACAGACAGTGGAAATCATGAGGTGCTGTCAAACTGTTACTCTTTGGATGCAGTCAGGGGTCACATTACTTTCCATCCCAAAGCAGCACAGTTTCCTTTTCGAATACTCAGCTGCACTTAATTCATGTCTTACATACCAACAAAAGAAAGTATTAATTCAGGAAGTCACCATTTTCCTTCAAAAAGAGCAATCCAAGATATACCACTAAAGCAGAAATTATCCAGGTGTTATTCTTCTTTGTATTCAAGCCCACAATGGATCTCAGTTGCCTGACCCAGTATGTTTAAAGAACAACATTCTGGATTGTCATTGTGAAGTCCATTCGTCCTTGTCTACAGAAAGGAGAATGGAAGACCTGTTTGGATCTCCAAGGTAGTTTTTTATAAAGATAGGAAAGGTGTCTAGTAGATTCCTCCACTTCTGAGTGGGAACCAGTTACTACCAGTTTACAGCCTTGCACTTTGGATTCATCACAGCCCTCATGGTGTTTAACAAGCCCATGGCAGTAGTATATATTGAAAGATATCTTATCCTGGATTTCCACCAATATTAAAAATGAGACTATCATACTAGGTGACGTAAATATCAGCTGGCTAGAACTCAACTCCAGCCACCCATCCTCAAATATTAATCTTTTCAACTTCACCCAGCTCATTGAATCCCCCACCAGACCTAACACCGGGATTGATAATGGATCCGTCTTAGACTGGATTCTGGTCACAAACCCCAACAATATCAGCCGGAACACTCCCAAATACCCTCAGTGATCATCTCCCTGTCTTTATTAATCAAACTTCCCCCTCTAGTTAAAGTCAGCATCAATATAAACAAACAAGGAATTTGACCTAATTCAACTCTATAACCTTTAACAATATTCTGAAATCAACAGATTGGCATTTACTAAAAACCTTCACATTGGGCAAAGCTGTTGATTACTGCAACACCATCTTCATGAATACTATAAATAGCCTTGCACCTCTACATGTACAGAGGATCAAAAATAACCATGCCCCTTCACTATGCAAATCTACTCAACTTTTCATGCATGACAGAGACAAAATATGGAAGTTATGGCAGGCACACAGAAACACCCCAGACCTACTAAAATTCAAAGAACTTCACAACCATGTAAAAAAAAAAAACTAGTCAGCAGAAATAAAAAAGAATATTACCTAAAACTTCAGTCTAACCACCAGCAGAACCCAAAGAAATTCTGGAGTTCTATTACTTCACTACTTAACCCATACAAAAAAAACAAACAAAAAAAAAAAACAACCCCTGCCCTTACCCTGACAAATGTCCTGAAGAAATAGCCTCCCTTTTTAATAACTTCTTTATCAACCCCATAGCTGACATCACAGCAAAATTTCCTCAGGCAAATTCCTCCACTTGCCACACATCCACACTTGGACCACCCACTCACTCCCCCTCCACTACTCACACCCAACTCTCACAAGAAGCCAATACCCACCCCTCTTCTACCTTTACCCTAAAACCCACCCCAACCTCAACTATAAAATGACTGCTACTAAAATTAAAACCTTGCAACAATGCCCCTGATAATCTACCTGGCAGTATCCCTTACCCCATAATCATACTTATAAACAGATCCATCCTTGAGTCCTACATTCCCAAACCCTGGAAAAAAGGGATTCATTCACCCTCTCCATAAAGGTAGCAATAATACTGACATCATTAACTTCCGACCGATTGCAATTCTTTTTCCAATCTCCAAAATCTTAGAAAAATACATCAGTACTCAACTTTTCCAATATCTTCTAGACAATCAAATACTTTCACCCTCACGATGTGGCTTCAGACCTGGCCATAGGACTACAACTGCTGTTCTCTCCTTTATAGCTACAGTAAACAGAGCCCATGACACTGGCAAAATTGTCTCTACCCTCTTCCTTGACCTATCCAAAGCCTCAACACTGTTTCTCACCCATTATTCATCACCCAACTCTCTAAGGTCTGTCACCCCCACTCTAAACTGGTTCTCTGGTTATGTCAATGAAAGACAACAGGTTGTTTGATGGCAAAACTCCATCTCTCCTTTCCTCAATACCACCACCAGCATTCCCCAAAGTTCCATACTTTGTCCAATTCTGTTTAGCATATTCATAAACAATTTCCACTCATCACTGTCTTAGGGATCTGTCATTCACCTGCTAATGCTATCTCTGATTTACTTATACTAACTCAAAAGGCCTTCTCCTCCATTGAATCCTGGATGCACAACAACCACCTTGATCCCAATAAAATCCAAAATCATAGTTTTCACCCCTAAGAAATCAACCCCTTTAAAGAAGACCAAGTTCACTATCTTTTCTCTTAATAAATCATTAATTTATTTATTTTATTTATTTATTTTACATTTGTTTACCGGGCTAGTCCAATTGGATATATTTCCATTTTCAGCAGAGGCCCGGGGAGAAAAGCTCCACCTTTAGGTTAGTACAACAAGTTATTAAATAAAAGAAAGCAAACAATGGTTAGTAAAAAAAGTACATACAGAATTAAGGTGCAAACAAAAAATATATGAGAAAGTTTATGCTAGTGAGGACATATTACTTCTATTTACAGTATAGGAGTAGGGGAGTTAAACTTAGTAGGATATTCATAGAGAGTAAATATATATAAGCAAAGAAAAAAAATGCAACCATTTAGAATTGTTAATTAAATTGAAACAGAGACTAATTAACAAAGGTATTTAGAGCTAGTTCTTCAGATGGGAGAGAGTAGTAGGGGGAGGAGAAGGTAAAGCTCATAAGTAGAGTCATAAGATTAATCAGGGTTGATGCATGGGCATAGCCAGAGAGACTTTAGGTGTTGTTTGAGTTTTTGTTTAAAGAGGAAAGGTGATGACATACTACTTAAGAGTGGTAGGTAGTGAGTTCCAGTGTTTACCTATGATGTTAGAAAAAAGTGAATCGCCTGCAATGTTATTGGACTTAGTTAGCTTCACAAGAGGTTTATTAGAGGGCGAGTGAATTTAGATTAGAATAGGGAGATATGAGATCAGAAAGTATGGGGGTATTTTCCGGTTGGTGAAATAACCTGTGTATAAAGGTAAATTGGGAGACTAGTAGGGTATTGTTCAATTCTAGCCAGTTTAGTTGTAATAGGTTAAGACAGTGGTGAGTTCTAAAAGGATTTCCTGTAGCAAATCTAGCAATGCTATTGTAAGCATTTGATAGTTTAGTAAGGTTTTTTTTCCTTAAGTTAGTGTATATGGGAGAGGCATAAAGAAGAGTGGAAATAAGATGAGATTGAGCAAGTGTAATTTTAGCCTGTGGAGATAGAAAGTTTTTAATTCTAAATAAGGAGCCAAGTTTTCTATTTACGGTTTTGATAGTGTCATTAATGTGGTTTTCAAAAGTGAGGTTATTGTCAATTCTAATACCTAACAGTTTAGTGGTAAAGTCAGGGACTATGTGTGTGCCATTATTAGAGGTAATAGAGAAGTCAGAGGGGGGACTTCCTATTGGGTCTGAAAAGCAGGAGTTTGGTTTTACTGGCATTTAAAAGTAGGCAGCGTTTCAAGAACCATGCCTCAACTGTGGTAAATATGTTCTGTGTCAGGGTTTGTAGTTCAGAGGAGGTATTAGCATAGCAGATGAGAGTTGAGTCATCTGCATATTGAATGCATGTAGCTTGAGGTATTGCTACATGTAAGTCGTTAATGAATAAAGAGAAAAGGAGGGGACCTAGGATGGAACCTTGTGGTACTCCAAGAGTGACTGTCAGAAGAGATGAAAGTGTGTTATCCCAGAGAACAGCCTGTTGCCTGTAACTAAGGTAGGAGGTAAACCATTGAACCACATTGGTATCTAGTGAGAGAGATTCAAGGGTTTTTAGGAGCAGATGGTGGTTTACCATGTCAAAGGCTTTTGACAGGTCTAAGAAGAGAGCAGATGTTAGGATACTATGATTGCGGTTTTTATTGATACACTCGGTAAATGATAAGAGAGCTGTGGTAGTGCTATGAAATGGCCTAAAGCCATGCTGGCAGTTAGCTAGTAAATTGAATTGAGTTAAGTGGTGCATTAGCTGATGATGAATACATTTCTCCATTATTTTTGCTAGGGGAGATAGGAGAGCTATAGGTCTATAGTTAGAATACTCTTTTGAGCTGCCTCCTTTATGTAAAGGGATTATGTGGGAAACTTTCCAGATAGCAGGGATGGTTCCTTCCATTATGGTTCTATTTATAAGGAGGGATATAGGATAAGCTATTGCTTCAGCTGCTTTTTGAAGGTATTCAGATGGTAACTGATCTGCTGATGGGGTACAGGGTTTGAGTTTTAGGATGAGTTTCAGGATGTAGGAAGTAGAGACAGGATGTATTTGAAATATGGGGAGATTTGCAGGTAAACTGGTGGGGGGGGGTGTGACTTGTCTATAGTAAGTTTGTTTGCTAAAGACTTAATGGTGTCTGTGAAAAAGGAGTTAAAGGCATTGGCAGTTTGGTCTGAGGTATTAATTTCAGCCCCTGATGGTAAGGGTGTACTAGAGCGGCCTGGGTGTAGGATAGAATTTAGGGTTGACCAGAACCTCTTGGGGTTGTTGCAGTGAGTTTGTTGTAGTTTACAGTAATAATTCTTTTTATCCAAAAATACAGCTTTTTTAGTGCTATTTCTTAACTGTCTAAAGGTTTGATGGTCAGAAATAGTCTTTGTAGTTCTCCATTTAGCCCAAGATTTATTTCTAAGTAGTATTTTTGTCTTGTCTGTTTGGACAGCCAGGGGGCAGGTTTAGATTTAACTCTGATGGATCGTATTGGAGCATGTTGGTTGAGGATAGCTAGGAATTTGCTGATGAAGTAATTGGTAGCATCTTCAAGAGTTAGGGTTTTTAGAAGATTCCAGTTACAAGCTTTTAGTTCATTTTGGAATAATAATGGGTTAAAGTATTTGTTGCTGCGTGAGACTCTGTAGGTAGGAGTATAATTAGTGTCATTTTTTTGTCTTATGATGTAAGTTAAGTAATGATCACTTGCATCATCAGGCAAAGTTCCTACTGTGTATGTTTGTTGCAGTTTGTTAACTAGGATCCAGTCTAAAATACTTTCTTTGTTTTGGGGTTTATTGATTCTTGTGGGATTATTAATTGTCTGAGTAAAGCCATGAAGATTTATATGGGATGAGGGATTATTTGTATTGACAGAAGACCAATCACAAATAAAGTCACCTAGAATGATAGTTTCTTGTGTGTAAGAAGAAGATAATACAACTTAGGATAGTTTCAATTTTAGTGTAATTATTGCCAGGAGGAAGGTAGATACAGATAATATATAACGATTTGTTAGGGTTTAGTTGAAGTTTAGAAGTAAGGATCTCAGCTTTTTCGTCATTTAACGGGATGGCAGGTTGTGAAGAGATATTTAATACATTTTTAAATAGAAGCGCTACTCCCCCACCCTTACGTTTTAAGCGGTCCATCCTCAAAATATTGTATCCTGGGGGAAGTATTGCATTGTCTTTAGTACCAGGTTTCAGCCAAGTTTCAGTAAGACAGAGAATATCAAAGGAGTGAGTGTCTAGGAGGGCATGGAGATGGGCAATCTTATTATTAATGCTTCGGATATTCAGATGTCCGATTAGTAAGGCATTAGAAGCAGTTGTTAGTGTAGGTGGGTTAAGGTGTGGGGTATTGTAGGTTGTGTCAGAAAAGTTATTAGACGGTCCTGGGTTAGGGTGGATGTCACCATCACATAGGATTGATATTTGTAGTTCAAGTTATGGTTTACATGTAAAGTTGGTTAGATATTTGAGCTTCCTTATGTTAGAATTGTTAAAGTTAATGTGTGTATGTCTATGGAATTTGGGTAATAAGTAGTTGGGGGTACTTATAATGTTTGAGTGAGTGTAAGTATGACTAGGATTCTGAAAAGCTGTTTGTCTGTGGCAGGTAGTAAAGTGGAAATAGTTAGTTATTTCATAAGATGTAAGGAGATAACAAAAGGTTAAGCATAAAGAGTATATGTATATGATTATTAGGTTATGTACCATAGTTTTAGATAAAAGAGACATATTGCTATGAGGATATTAAGTCCTAGGAGGTAGGGTGAAAGGTAGGTGTCAGGGATGGTGGGAAGTGATCAATTAGAATGTAGAGGGATGAGGTGAGGTTATAGTAATTAAAGAGAGGTGATAGATAAAGGTAGTTAGGGAGGGACAGGAAATGAGTTGCAGAAGTAAGCAGTTAGAGGGGATAGGATGGTTTTGGGAGGGGGTGTGGTTAGGGAAGTATAAGTGTAGGGACACTGGGGGTGGGTGGGATATGGGGGTAGGTGAGCGGAGCGGGGCAGAACCAACTCAGTCGATTGTGTGGAGTCAATCAGCCCTTGCAGGCAGCTTATCGCTGAAGTGTAACAGGCAGATAAGGAGCACCTTAATGTAGGAGTTATATGAGTAAATATAGGCAACAGTTTACTGTAAAAAAGACGAAGTTACCTATATTCTGTGACTCATAGATTGCAAAATACTGTCTTACAGATACACTTGGGTGCAAAGTAAGGTTAACAGCTCAGCAGATTTGTAAGTGGATCACAATATTCTGCTGCCCTCTAGTGGCATAAGGGGGGAAAGACCACAATTGTAGGGTACACAGGACAATCTACTTGGTGGGAGATAGGATGGCCTATGTAGGTTAGATAGGTAGGATCCGCGCGTGTGCTGGCCCAGTTCCAACAGGTCTAAGCAAATTTTAAATAAAGTAGAGGGTACTTAAGACACATACATGAAATCAATTTGGTCTAACAGCAATGGCCAAGCTGGGAGTTATATAGAGATGGTTCCAGGTGCTGAATGCTTTGTAATACTGCGTTGAGGCTTCAGAGAGGTTCAGTTACTTGAGGGATATCCTACAGCAGTGGGGAACAACCAATTAGTAGTACATGGCTTCCAGGCTAAAAAGAAGAAAACAAAGGAAGGTTATAAGCATAGGTAGTAGGTATCTACAGGAGAAAAAGTGTAGCTGTGTGGTGGAGTGAAAGGGTAGGTGAGAGGACAAGAGAGCAACACATATAGCATGTAGTCAGAGTTACAAAAACAATCACAACCTAAGCAGTGTAACCACAAATGGAAGGTAAAGGATTGAACCACAGATGAAATTAGGACATATTCAAGAGTAATACAGTCTACAACACATCAGAATCTTTACAAATACATAAGCGACAGTGTAAAAGCTACAAATAGTGTAGCGACAGTGTTTGCAGTTAAATAAGCTGCTGTAGTTAAATTCCCTTCTTAAGTTTACTCTGTAGAATAAACAGAGGCAAATTATCACCCTCCTTCAGCTCATTTACATTAGCGACAGTTGTATCAAGCTAAAAGTACTGTAGCGACAGTGTTTGCAGTTAAATATACTGATTTGGTTAAATTACCTTCTTAATTCTACTCTACAAATAAAAACAGAGGCGTAAATTATTCTCCTCCTTCAGGAAAATACAACATAGTCACTCCAACTCTTTATAACAGTCAGTAATTTCAGTCGCCAGAGCTTCCCGCCCAGCCCAGAGACAGCCCCTTCTTAAGTTTACTCTGTAGAATAAACAGAGGCAAAATATCACCCTCCTTCAGCTCATGTACATTAGCGACAGTTGTATCAAGCTAAAAGTACTGTAGCGACGGTGATTGCAGTTAAATAAACAGATTCAGTTTAATTACCTTCTTAATTCTACTCTAAAAATAAAACAGAGGCATAAATTATTCTCCTCCTTCAGGAAAATACAACACAGTCACTCCGACTGTTTATAACAGTTAATACTTTCAGTCGCAGAGCTTCCCGCCCAGCCAGAGACAGTCACTAGGACAGTTTACACAGTATTGCTTTAAACCTTTAAAACACCCGCACAGTACTAGCAATAAGGTAGTAGTAGAAACAGCTATGATAAAAAAACGATAACAACGCGTCAAAAATACATGTAGCCGCTAATGGTGACTACTTAAAAGTCCTGCCCTACTTAAGCAATATAGCGTTTTATCTTAGATGGAGTAAGAATATTAAACAGTACTCTCTAGGTCGCAATAGTCAACAAGTAACAGTGATTAATATACTCTGCAATACAACAAAGCTAGCAATCTAACTGGATATGCACGTACAATATGTAAAATACAGAGATTAACTGGCTTGTTGCATCTGTCGTCAAGCAAGCCGATACATTACCCAGGCACAACAAACAAAAGGGAATAGCACAAACTGAGCAAATCATACACTGATGCGTAGTTCAAAAAAAGTAGGTGCTTACGATCAGCACACCACGCGGACAGCTAAGGGACGCTTACACCAGGGAGATGAACTTTTCAAATATGGCGCCACAGGAGCGGGCTAATACTTATAAGTTATGGGTGGGAGAGGGGAGGAGAAAATGAGTATGCACTCCAATAGGGGGGGGGGATAAGTATGCAATCCAGTGGGGAGGGAGAGATAAGATTATGTAGTATAACAAGGATAGGTCCTTTCAACCCACAGAACCAACTCAGTCGATTGTGTGGAGCCAATCAGCCCTTGCAGGCAGCTTATCGCTGAAGTGTACCAGGCAGATAAGGAGCACCTTAATGTAGGAGTTATATGAGTAAATATAGGCAACAGTTTACTGTAAAAAAGACAAAGTTACCTATATTCTGTGACTCATAGATTGCAAAATACTGTCTTACAGATACACTTGGGTGCAAAGTAAGGTTAAAAGCTCAGCAGATTTTAAGTGGATCACAGTATTCTGCTGCCCTCTAGTGGCATAAGGGGGGAAAGACCACAATTGTAGGGTACACAGGACAATCTACTTGGTGGGAGATAGGATGGCCTATGTAGGTTAGATAGGTAGGATCCGCGAGTGTGCTGGCCCAGTTCCAACAGGTCTAAGCAAATTTTAAATAAAGTAGAGGGTACTTAAGACACATACATGAAATCAATTTGGTCTAACAGCAATGGCCAAGCTGGGAGTTATATAGAGATGGATCCAGGTGCTGAATGCTTTGTAATACTGCGTTGAGGCTTCAGAGAGGTTTAGTTACTTGAGGGATATCCTACAGCAGTGGGAAACAACCAATTAATTGAAGTCATTAGCCACACAAAGCTCCTTGGAGTCACTATTGAACACATGAAAATTGACCGTCATATACAACACAACATTTGCAAAACACATTTTAAACTTGGAACCCTTTATAGACATAATCACTTCTAAGCCCATCCACAAAAATAACCCTAGCCACAACATACCTATTACCCTCTCTCCTGTATGGTGCCCCTCTACTTACTAATATCCAAAGCTCCTCTAAATTCAAACTTAAGACATGCTACAATAAACTTGCCAAATTTGCAACCAACTCCAAATATTCAGCCCATCATTGCACTGCTTTTTAAATCATTGAAACGGCTAGAACTACCAAACTAGCTCTCCTACTTGCAACTAACCACAGCTCACAGAATACTCTTCAAACCCCAAGACTGTCCTGCCCTGAGCTCAACATTCAACTACTACCACCCAAACATAGGTTCATAGGTTCATAGGTTCATACTAGGCTATCTGCCCAAGGGCATTTATAAGCCTAGCCCATTGTTTTGTGGCTTACGCCACCCCTTTAGTATGGGGAACTATACCCATTATTTTGCTGTGCCTCTGTCGAGCAGTGACACTGAGGTAATTCCTGGGGTATATCTGTGATCTCCCATCCATTGGTCAAGATTTCTCTTGAACAAGGCCAGCGAGGTGCTCTGCCTCACATGTACCGGGATTTTGTTCCACAGCATAGGGAGTCTTTGGGTGATGAATCTATCTCTCCAGCACGTCCTATTAATAGCCGTGTCGAGGTTTAAGTCTCCGCCCTTGTGGCTCTGATGGATCTAGATTTTTGAGGTGAAGCATATTCATCAAATCTGGGTTTGACTTGCACTTGTATGTTAGGTATAGGTGACTTCTGAGCAAGCGGTAGCGACTGAATAGAGCTGGAGTTCTTTCAGTCGGGCAGCATAGGACAGATTTTGAGACCCTTTATCCTTTTGGTGAGGAACTTTGTGGCCTCTCCAGCTGCTGCAAGTGTCGGGTCAGATACATTCCGAATGGGGCATTGTACTCAATCATTGGTCTGATGAGTGATGCGTAAAGGGAGACTATGACCTCCCTTGATCTAGATGAGAATCCCTTCATGATAATGTGGGCAATGTAGAAGGACTTCCTAACTACTTTAGCTACATGGGTGTCGAATGACAGACTACTATCAACCTGGGTCCCCAGGTCCCTGATAACTTCTTCTGTGCTCAGTGGATTGCCACCTATTTGGTAGCTAGGGGTAACCTTGTTTTTCCCGAAGGGTATGACTATGCATTTTTTGGCATTTAATTTTAGGCCGTGGCTCTGGCACCAGTTATCCGTTTCTGTGAGACCCTTCTGAAGGATATCTGTGTCAGATGTGTTTTCTACTATGGCCCAGTTTGCAGTCATCTGCAAACTTTGTCAGCCATAACCCTCCTGTGTTTGCTTGTACTGGAAAAGTAGATGCCAAACAAGAGTGGGCCCAGGACTGAGCCCTGTGGGACACCACTTGTGACAGGCTTTGAGTCTGACATGGCGCCAGCAACTCTGACCCTGTGGGTTCTGTCACTCAGCCAGTTTGCAACCCATCTTGTGATGTATGGGTTAACATTTAAGCTGATGAGTTTTTCAATGATACCCGAGTGGGGTATTGTATCGAAGGCCTTAGCCAGATCGAGGTAGGCTGTATGGACTGCCTTTCCCTCATCAATGGCTTTGGTGACTGTTTGAAAAGTCAACCAAGTTTAAAAGGCATGATCTGCCTTTGACAAAGCCAAACTGGGTTGGATCCAAAGTCTGCAAATTTCCTATGTCTTTATTTATGAGGTCCATTATGATCCTCTCCATGGCTTTGCAGATAAGGCTTGTCAAGCTAATGGGCGGTAATTTCCAGGGTCTGTGGAGGCACCGCCTTTGTGAAGTGGGACCACAGTTGCAGTGCGCCACTCCCTGGAATGTATCGAGAGGTAAGACTTTGATTAAATAGCTGTCCTAGCTGTGGGTTTAATTCCTCATTGAGTTCGTGGAGCACACAGCCGGGGACACCATCGGGTCCCATGGATGCTGTGTTTTTGCTTTGGAGAGAGCAGTTCTCACTTGGGCTGGAGATGTTTGGGGGCTGCACTCATTTGGTATAGATATCTCTCCTTTTGGGGGGGAGAAGTTTGCACTGAACCTGTCAGCCAGTATGTTGGCAATGTCTGTAGGATCAGTAATCTTCACATCATTTTGAACTAGTTCTGAGCATATCTGGGAGTTTCCTCCTAGGTTTCTAACATAGCTAAAGAAGGCCTTATGATTGTCTTTTGAGTCTTTAGCTATTTTTCTCTCGAAATTTGCTTTGGATGATTTTTATGAGAGCTCTTAGTTTTTTACTTATAGTGATCAAGGGTGTCTTACCTTTTAAGGATTTTGCTCTATCTTGTAGTAGCTTCCTCCTTTTGTTGTAGAGTTTGTTTATGGCTGGGGTCCACCAGACTGGACGCTGCCTTTGGTACAAAGAGTCTTTGTTTTGCTTGGGATTGCCTTATCCATGCAGTCCTGCAGGTGCTGGTAGAAGGCGTTTGTAAGTGATTCAGCGGCTTGAGTATTGTTTTCCGCCGGCTCGGGGGCCTGAAAGGAGACCACACTAGTCTTTAGAAGTGTGAAGTCGGCTTTCGAGAAGTTCTTTACTGTGGTCTTTTTTATTTCAGGTGGGGGTGGGATGAGGACCTCCAGCGAGATTAGTTTGTGATCTGATCTCACCAGTGAGGGGTATACATCCGGTGTTGAACATTGTGCTCCCATGTTCGTGATGATGAGATCAAGTATGTTATCTCCTCTTGTGGGGATGGTGACTAGTTGTTCCATGGCATTTGAGTTTATGAATTCCAGGAACTTTTGGGCTAGGGTGTTTGGGCTTGAGTAGTGTTCCCAGTCTATATTAGGGTAATTGAAGTCACCTAGTATGATGGTGTTTGGTGATACATTTATCCCCTCTAGTGTTTTCAGGAAGGCCATGTGAGTTTCCTGAGTTTGTGAGGGTGGCCTGTAACATGCTACAATTTGCAGAGCAGTCTTGCCTATGGTTAATTGCACCTGGATGGTCTCCGATGCATCGTGCGTTGCCACCAGTCTTGAGGTGTGGGTGTCCTTGATGAATATGGATACCCCCTCCTTTCTTGGTATTGTCCGGATTTTGGGGCGGAACGCATGATATGAGGTAAAACCTGATAGCTGGGGTGCTCTCAGGAGCCTTGAACCAGGTTTCTGTCACAGCACAGACATCGATGTTCTCCATACTGAGAAGGGCCTCGAGTGCGTGCATTTTGAGATTTAGACTTCTGGCATTGAGCAGCATTACCCTTAGTTTTTTCCTTTTTGTGTTCTAGGGTGGTAGGTTTAGAATTTGAGCCTTGCCTAAAAAGGCACTATGGGGTGGCAAGAGCCTTTGCCAATATCCGGAATCCCAGGGGTGACAGGTGCAAGCCGTCCCTTAGCAGCGTGGCTTGTCCAGCATGTCATCCCAGGCAGACAGATACTGGATCCCCTTTGAATGACACCAGTGTTTAAGCCAATTGTTAAAGCTGATCATCTTATCTCTGTATTGTGGCATCATTCTTGGTGAAGGTAGGATACTGCTCAAGGTCAGGGTCATACCTGCCTGGGCTACATAATCAGAGAGCTCCTCAATGTCTCTTTTCATGTAGTCCAAGGAGTGCGTCTCAGGTCGTTTACACCAGCGTGGACAATGACTGAGTCATATTTGTACCTGCTGTTGAGAGACCTGAGTGCTTGCGTTATGTGGCGGATTCTAGCGCCCGACAGGCAGCTTACTGTGACCTTCTCCTTACTCAGTCTGGTGGCGGGACATCAGTGTGTCTGACTATGGAGTCACCAATGACTAGTGTGTCTGGCATTGTGTTTGGCCTTAAGGGCTGTGACTGTTTGACACTCTGACTGTGAGGTCTATGTGTTGCGGGTGTTGTGTTCTGAGGTGGTGGTTGTTTGGGTGTCTGCTTTGGTGGCCTCTGCTGTTTTGGTAGATTTTTGATGAGAGCCTGCGAGTATGTCTTTGTGTGTTTATGTGTATGATTTGAGGTTGTAATGGTACTGTGTGAGACTGGGTCTATAGTGTGTGTGGTAACCTTCTCCTCCTGACTGGTCTTGCCAGTCCTATGTTGAGAGAGCTCAGCCTCCAGTTTGGCCGTATAGTTGCATCTCTCGCATGTATTTGTGTTTTGTGGGAGGAGGAAAGGGTTGTCTGTGTACATGAGGCAATTGAAACATTGCCTCAATATTCCCAGGTTCACCAGCTGAGCAGGAGAGGACACTAGCAACTGATCCCTCGACATGCTGGAAGGGTAGACGAAAAACTTTAAAAAAAGATTCGGGGGGAGGTGGGTGACCGAGAAATGGGGGGTTGCCTTTTTGGGGTACTATCTATGACAAGAGTGCCATATCAAGGTAATAAGTACTGTAGGAGCAAGTGCTAGGTTTAATAGATAGAGAATAGTCTACTTGGAGTCAAGTAGAGTTGATCTTTAGTTATAGGATACGCTGATTTGATCAGTAGTATAGTTCGAGGAAGGTAGTTTTAAGGGAAAATTTGAAGAGTGGACTTTAGGTAGCCCAAATAGTTTAAACCTGCTTAACCGGCACTGCCCTAGTGTGCAACAGTGGCAGCTCCGTGCTAAATCGCTAGCAGCGTTTAGCTGCGTTTTATACCAGGGGCTGGAAAAAGCTAGAAACTGGCCCAAAGCGACCAATAAACTACTAGTTACTGGCTGAAACCTCACAAAACTGGACAAAGGCAGCTCAATGCTTCCCACTCCCACTGGTAAGCAAGGTAGCTTCCCTTCCCCCAAATAAGGCAAGGAAACAGTACACAGGAACTACAACCAAAGCCCAGGAATCAGCAACTCTGAAACTGGACTAAACTAGTAAAGCAGGAAAGCAAGGTAGCTTCCTTCCCCAAATAAGGCAAGGAAACAGTACACAGGAACTACAACCAAAGCCCAGGAATCAGCAACTCTGAAACTGGACTAAACTAGTAAAGCAGGAAAAACAAGAGATATTTTTTTCTTTTTTCTTTTTTTTCACAAAACAGGCAGAAACAGGTACAGCAAACACTTATAAATGCTATGAATCAGCTACTACAGCTTACACAGAAGAATTTGCTACAAATACAGTCAAATAGTAACAAACAAGGATTCCAAGTGCAATATTAAGTTAAATGCAGTAAAAACAGCTTCAATGTAACAGAAAGGCAGGCGAAATACAGTTGCTAGGTATTCAGATGTGGAAAGCAACAAAAAATATACTTAGTATCAAGAAAAGTCGCTTATTCAGCTCTCTGCCTCTTAGATCAGGGAATCAGAATCTCTTGCAGGTTCACAAACCTAACCTCCCACCCGACTATCTTCTTTACTCATTCTCAATAGCCAAGAACTGGAAAGCTTTGCCTTTATCCATTAGAACAACTCAAAATCCCTCCCATTTCAAAACTTCCCTTCATAATCACCTTTCCTCATGCTGGATGTGTACTTGCAGCAAGCCCCCCCCCCTCCTAGAATATGTATGACTCCCTATTTCTTGTCATCATTTGTTTTTTTTTTTTGTGTGAGATAGTACTACTGCAGAGAGAGATTATATACACAGTAAGCTGTGTAGATACTTACTTTATGTTGATTGTTTCAGATTTTACTATTGCTTAAAATATACTTCTGTTCAGGCGTTTCTCAACATCATGTATATACTCATCCTTGCAATTGCTTTGTAATTTCTTTGCAATTTCAACTTTGTAATTTCAATCTATTAATCTTCTTGTACTGTGGAGCTTTTCTGCCCGGGTCTGTACTAAAAATGTGTTCTGTTGGCCCAGTGGACTTTGCCAGTAAACAAAAAGAAAATAAATAAATAATAGTGACTCGTGTCAGGCTGTAATTTGATTTTGGCTCCTAGCCACCACTTCATTGGAGACTATCATCAAGACAAGGGACCATTTGCTCTGGTTATACCAGTTTCTGGGAATATCAGTCAACTTGCAATAGTCACAGCTGGAACTAACTCAGAAGTTGAACTTTATTGGTTGTCATCTGAACATCAAACTAATAGCAAGTTTCTCGATAGACAGGCCAACCCCAATACAAGTAACAGTCAGCAGTAGCCATACACTCTGACAACATGACTGTGGTGTTGTATTTCAACATACAGTGGAGAACTACAGCCTACCCACACTGTTTGGAAGCAATGAAGATTTGGGTATGGTCCATCAACTAACAGTATTTCGTGTAGCAAGGTATATCCTGGATCACGTGAATTCCTTGGCACACAAGATTAGCAGATGACTTCTAATGCTTCCTAAGTGACCTCTATGCATGTCTTGAGAGACAGTACTTTTCCAGCAATGGTAGCAGCCTTTCTGTGATCTCTTTACCTCAGCCTCCAACACCAAATGCAGCATTTTATTTTCCCTATTCCTTCCACATGGTTAGAATCCCAGGGATGTTCTAGTCCTTCTGTTGCCATCCAAATCTCCTCTATTCCCTCCTTCCCCTACCCTTTATGATAAAGTGCATTCAGAAAGTTAAGCCCTGCAAAGCCAAAGTCATTCTCTTAGCCCCCTTTTGGCCCTAACATATTTGGTTACTGCTGCTATAGCCTGGCCTGTTAAGGATAACCCTCCTGCTAGAGCATCACCCAAGACTCCTAACTCATCTGTCTGGCAAGCCTTTTCTGGGTGTTCAAGCCTCCCAGTTATTAAAAGTATCCTAGAAATCTTCAACTAGGAAAATGTATAAAAACAAATGGCACAAAGTTGCTTCTTGGGCACCATAACAAGAACTGGACCATTCATGGCACCAGTTCCCACAGTCCTCCTGTTCTTACTGGAGATATTTCATATTGGTGCTAGCTTTTGTATAGCAAAAGTTCAGCTGGCTGCTATCTCAGCTTATAACAAAGGCTTCAATTATTCATCTTTGGCTTCTTAACTAGTATGCAAAGCTTTCTTAAGAGAATTATTTTAGTGCAGAATACCATATAAAGATTCAGGATATTCCTGGGATCTACATTAAAAAAAACTAACTACAATCCTGTTTGAACCAGCAGCAAAAGCAGACCTCATTTTGTTATTCTTAGTGTCTATTAATTGAGTTGAGGGTTTCCAAATTCCTCACAGCCCCTTTACAGTATTTTCCATAAAGAATGAGTGCTTCTCAGAACTAATCCAGCCTTTATGCCTAAATTGTTTATTTATTTACTCTTTGCTCACTGGGTTAGTTCCACTAAGCCAATGGCCTCTTTTAGGGGAGAATAATAGTGGTATTTATACAGAGTAGGGGAAATTTATCTAGGGTACCAGTAAACGCCCCCTACTCACTGATGTTGTTTCCAGATTCTGGCATGGAAGCTGTTAAGAAGAATACTAAAGAGGAGACAGCTGTGTCGCTGACATCGAGCAACTATGAGATAGTTAATTTAGTATCAGAAATGGAGACAAATGTGGTAAAAGAGCTAGTGGAGATGATCAAAAATGGAGGTGAGTAATTTTCTGTCATTGAAATCACTGGTGAGGAAGAGAGCGTGATCTAGATCATTGAGATCCAGGCAGGTGGGCTGAATAATAAGCATTTGTTAAATCTGATGGAGAAAGGGGATCCAGGAAAGGATTCTGCTATATTTTGAGGTTTTTGGAGATGGTAATTGGCAGTCAGATTTTGTTGAAACTGTAGCAGGTCTGGTGGATATGTACTCAACAGTTGCAGATGATATAGAAAAAGGTGGACAAGCTGTTAAGTCACTTTCTTTGTGGACATGTGGGACACAATAGTGGGATTTGCCAAGGGTAATCGGAGCATCTGTAGTCATCAGACAAATAAAGGGCATGTGCAGAAGTTACTGGAATGAAAAGGAAAGGAAAAGAAGAGAATGTGCGTTCCTTGAGAAGTCTACCAGACATGCTATGAGGATTAGGAGTAAAAAAGATAATGTTGTCAACAGCTATTTCATTAGGGATAAATGATTATTCCTATGGGCTTTAAAGTGATTGATATGAGATCCTTTATTTATTTGGGAAAACAGACTTGTTGTGATGTAACATTTGAGTCTATGGCTTTACTACAAAAAATGTTTTGACATTTATGAAAAATGAAAACCATGTATCCTTAGAATGTCTTGATTTTCTCGGGACAGACGTTATAAATGTATAAAAAGTGTTTATTCAATTAGAACAGATGAATGAAGAGAAGAAAATGTTATATTTTTTGCAAGACTTGTGTAAAGAAATTAAAAATGTTAAAAGGTAAGAGATGACAGGAATGTTTTGGAATTGAGATTTGACAAGTATTGTTTTTATTTCAGGGTTCAGGAGTGTTTTAAAATAATGGGTGCAACCAAAGGCCTGATATTTTTGTGGGGATACTTCCCACTTAATCATTGAATGTACTTTTGTGGTTGTATCAGGAAGAGCTACTGTGATGAATATAAGAATAAGGAGAATTGTATATAGGTTAGCATGTATTTACGCATAAACTATTGTGAAAGAAAGAGAGGAACTGCTTTAAAAGCTGACACTTTATGTAGGAATAAATGGGTATATACTAATAATGGAAGATCTAAATTATGATATCAGAAGGTGGAAGAGGAATGTTTTGGGGACATTAAAACTATAGGAGTTATTGAAATAGTGACAACTGTATATAGGAGAGGGAGATGAGTATATTTATTTCACAGGAAAGATAATGATGGAGATAGACTTGTGAATTTGCCAAAATATCTAGAAGAAGGGACTATAATTACTTTTTTTTTCAGGTCATCTTGCTGTTTGAGTAGAGATCACAGAGAGGAAATGAATTATAGAGGAAGGGAAAGGAGTTAAACAATAGTAAGAGATATCATTGATTGTGAATTATTTCAAATAGAGGTGAACCAGATGTGGGAAGATCATTTAATAATGATAGAATTTTATGATTCCTGGACATTTTGGTGGTTGGTGTTTGATGAGAAATATAAAAAGATGCATGTGGAAGTAGAAAAGGATGCAAGAAAAACAGAAAGAGGAATACAGCTATATCTTCAAAGGTATAGATCAATTATTAGAAAAGGATGATATAGTATTCTTGGAAAAAGAAAAGGATTATATAAGGAAGATAGGAACAACGTTGAATTACAGTTGTATAAGCAGCAGTATTATTTGAAAGGAATAAAGTAGTATTTCCCTTTGGTCACAAGATCAAGATTGTCTTATTAGAGTTATGAGAGACAGTGAAGGAAAAAATTAGGATGGTGGTGAAATATTTTAACTTCATTTATGGTAGTGTACACACTTATCTCCCCTTAACTTTCCCCCACATATTAGCATAACTACACACCCACCTCAGATCACTTTTGAGCAAGTCCTAGGTATTCTATCGAAGGCTAAAACACTAGCTCCTTGGGTCTAGATAAAATGCCAGTCTGCGTTCTACTCAGCCCCAAGCACAACCTTATAAACTGGCTACTGAACCTCTTCAGTCTCGCCCTCTTCACAAGAGTTATGCTGGGGGTGAGGGAAACTACTGTAGCCATCTGAATCAACCAGGGAGGACCCACCAAAGATCCTGAAAACTGTATCCCTATAAGCATCACCAGCCTTATCTGTAAAGCAATGGAGCACATTATTAACAAAGACATTAGCAGTCTACAAATCCTTGACTAAACCTCTTTGGTTTCTTTAAAGGTAGATTTTGACTTTTAAACTTGATGGACTTCTCTGAACAGGTCATTGATGCTCTAGGTGCAAGCAGATCAGTCCACACTACTCACCTTACCCAGGCAATGGCAGATCAGTCCACACTACTCACCTTACCCAGGCACTGCCTTCGATACCATCCCACATGTTTCTTTTCTTGTTCCTTTATTTTCTTTTTAAACACTGTTGTTTTATGTCATTAAGGTGATCTGAAGAAGCATTCCTAGTAACTCGAAAGCACTTATTATCTGTTTTAATTTCATTAAAGTTTATGTAATTTGCCATGGTAGCCACACTGGTGTTTGTTTTTATTATCCCACATTTTGTCATTATAAGCAAGCTAATCAAATTGAATATACAGCCATATGTTACCCAGTGGATAACAAACTGATGTACTGACAGAAAATAATATATTAGTTTAGGGGGCATGCCCTCATTGAACAAGGTCATTACTATTGCTGTCCTCAGGGACTGGTGTTTGAGCACCTTCTCTTCATTATTTTCTTTTCTCAAGGCCAACATTAACAGACTGCGGCTGATGAACTTTGTGGATGACTTCAAACTTGGAGCTGTCATAAACTGTCTTTCTGACTTCCAGATTTACCAGGAGGGTCTAATGCATCTAAACAAGTCGTGTGTGGACCAGGGCCTTAAGCTAAATGTCAAGAAAAGTAGTATTGTGCCCTTTGGCAAACATGGACAGCCATGCATCTACCACATAGATGACATCCCTTTGAAAACTGACAGTTATTAGGGACCTGGGCACGTTCATTCACAATCAACTGACACCATGTACCCACTGTTGTTAACAAATCATTTTATTCAGCCTGACTGATTACTGGGGTATGTCTTCTAGGTTAATGGTAGTTTTTATCCATCTTTATTCTTCCCTCATCAGACCCATAGTAGAATATAGTGCCCCTTTTGGTATGTACTTGTGAAAACATTTGATTTAAAAGGTGCAGCATTCCCTCATTAGGAGACTCAAAGGCCTTTTCCTTGTGCTACACAGACCACCTTAAAGCATTTCTGTTTTCTCTGTTTCCTATAGACTTTATTTTGGAGGTGGCAGCTCTGCTTACAAAGCCTGTTGGGATCCAGTACTATGTGATGTCCTATTCATCTGCAAATCAAATAACACCTGAAACACAAATTCAAAGGAACTAAACTTCTACCAAAGCATAAATATGAACTTTTGGTGAGACAGATATTTTTATCAAAGAATCCCTGTTTTATGGAATAGACTTCCCTTAGCTGTAAAGCAAAGTACTGGTCCTATTTAAGTGCAATCAAGATAAATGGCAGAGAAACTGTAAATTCACTCCTGACCTGGTTCCACAAACCCTTACTGAAAGGGTACAAAATTATGTAGTTGCTACTCATGTTGTGGGTACTAATGAATTGAAATCTTGAGGCTAGCCTACTAGTGATTTACCTGCTCAACAGTTTTGTGTGAATCCATGACAGTATGGATATATGAACTCTGTAGCATGACCATACTGCTTTTCACCCTGCTGTACCTCAGCTGTATGTGTTATATTGTCTACACTAGTTCTATGTCTTATATTGTGTGCACTAAAGCTGTTGATTCTATTCACAGTACTGTGACAATGTTCTCAGTTTTATTGTACAGATGTTAAACACTCAATACTACTATATACATGTGATTCTTTTTGTTTATATCTGTTGCAGTTGTTGCTGCTTTTGTGTCCACGTTATAGCTGAAAATGGCCTTTGGACCAGTTAATTTGCCTGGTTAACAAACCAAAATAAATAAATATAATGGAATCAGCCTTCTTCAAGAATTTGTCAGTTGATGACTTTTTGCAACAGCAGCAAAATGGACTTCAATGTATATGTTTGCCAAACATTATAAACTGGATATCATTTCTAGATCAAGACTTTAATTTGTGCCACCATTCTATAGGGAATTTTATTGTGAGATCACCCATGCTATTCTGATAGGTACATGTATTACACTGTACGGACAGGATCAATGCAGGCATGAAAGTTATGTGATTATTAAAACAATAAATCTGGCTTATCCTAGTCTATACACTAATGTACCTGCTCACCTTCCCATGATTTTAGTATCACTTATACATGGAGTTGAAGGATAGCTGGAGGTCAATAGGCTATTCCTCTCATGAATGTATACTCTGACTTGTTGTATGTATAGAGATATAGAAATCTTACTAATTCCAATTGCACACATGCATATATATATATATATATATATATATATATATATATATATATATATTGAATTATGTAAAATTGGTTCATTTTTTAGTCTGTTAGTAGCCCAACTGAATCTAAAGACTCAGCTTACCAGTGCATTATGGGAAGGGGAGGAACTGGAGCTTGCAGGAGATTCTGAGAGTTGCCAAGAGATGGATCCTGCAGTGACCAATTGAGGTAGTACAATGCATGTACAGGTGGATAAGGATCAACTTGGTGTGTGTGTGTGTGTGTGTGTGTGTGTGTGTGTGTGTGTGTGGATTGTGAAAGATTAAAGCAGCTGAGAGTACTAGTCTTTAGAAAACAAGTACAGTTTATTATATAGGAGTGAAATAGCGCAGTCACTTTCAAGTAAAACAAAGTCTTGTGTCTTAACTAAATGCACAGCAAATATGTTTGATTTACTCTTATAGTATTTTTGACTCCCAGTGCACAAATCAGCCCTCTTCATATACTACATCCAGCAACTCAGTAGACAAACCTGCTCATACTAATACAGCCTGGTATCTATTGATGTCCTTACATTCACTACTGCAGTATTCCTTACAAATTGGGATTTCCTGCCATGAAGCCCACTGTCCTTCCAATTTACCAAAGTCTACCATTGCTTTAAGGTACACTGAACATCTCCTGCACACTCCTTGCATAGGGTAGGACATAAAGTTGACATTCAGGCGTACCATCCTCAGAACTTCTTTGCTGCCAGTCCGAATGCTATTTTAACCATCGGTCTGTTACCTCCATCTGTTTTTTTTTTTTTTTTTTACTGTTTTTCTGTTTGTTGTCATTCCTGTGCTTACTCCTGTTTGCTGGAGTCCTCACAGTTGCAGATAAGTATCCAGTTGGGTTTTCGGTTACTTTTTCTGTTTGTTTTGTGCTGTTTGGGGTTAATGTCATCCCGGAAGGGTAATTGCCAGTGTGGGAGACTGATTCCCAATAAAGACAGCCACAATAAGTGTCTTTTTGCCTAGGTGCTACTCACGACCATGCATCTTGTTCAGTTTGTCAGGTGTTTTTCCCCAAAACTGTTCATAGTAGGTTTCTTCCCTTTCATTGTATCTTGAGAACCAGCATCTTAAGCTTCTTGCTGCAGATACTATGGATGGAACTTCTTGCCCTGAGGGTCAGCTGTCAGGGAAGATGAAGGTGCATAAGGTAAGACTGGAATCTTCCGCTGTCCAACCTCAGCCGGCAGATTCTTCTGAGGTTATTATGAACCCGGAGGCTTGCCCGGTTGTTTAGTCAGATTCTTCTACCACGTCTGGATTGGAGGCAAGTGAGGATCTGGTGAGCAGCACATCCAGTGAGGCTTTACAGGTGTCTGTTTCGGTTGTTCAGAAGGAACCACGGTTGACTGTTTCTGAGGGGGTCTAGAGGGGTTCTGCAGTTTCTTTTCAGGAAAGAGGTTCCTACTGAAGTTGCGGAATGCTGTCCTGAGTGTGGGCCTTCGCAGGTTTCTAGGATGGATGTCCCCTTAAAAAAGAAACAGAAAACTAATCATGTTTCTTCTGCTCCTAGGGATTCACAAAGTGAGTGGCAGGCCTTTACTCAGGGGTTATTTAATGCTTTACTGTCATTGAGGCCTCCTCAAGGGGTTTCGGTTCCTGCTCCTCCTTGATCCTGTTCTTCCCCTAAAAGGCCCAGAGAACTGAGTTCTTCTGAGGTGGCTTCTGATGATTAATCCCTTGCTTATTCTACCCAGATTACTTCTCCTTTATGGGTCTGATGAGGAGGATTCTGCTACTCTAGATAATCCTTCTGAGGAAATTTCCTTTGGGGACACAGTCTCTAGGATGATGGATTTTATTTAAGTGGGATTGTGCCCAAGTTTCAGATATCCATAAGAGGTACTATGAGTTACTGCAGATGGAATCTCCTAAACCTGTGGCCATTCCTCCTGTCTTGTCTGCTTTATTGGATGTTTTTTCCAATGCCTGTTAAGCACCAGATTCTCTGCCCCCTGCTCCCAAGAAGTCTAATAGGTTTTATAGGGTACCTGAGGATTGTTCCTTTTTGTTTAAATGTCCTGCTGCTGACCCCTCTGTAGTGGTTTTAGCTTCTGATAAGCCATCTCAATTGCTTCCTTCATTCAAGTTACTGCCTTCTGACAAGGACAGTAGAACCATGGATAGGTTGGGTAAGAAGGTTTATACTTCGGCTACCCTAGCTTTTAGGGCTATTAATTATCAGACCCATTTCTCTAGGTATGTCTTGGCTCTTCTTTCTCAGGCTTGTCAGCTTCTTTCTGATCTTCCAGACTCTGAGAGTAAATATTCTGCTCTTTCCGTGCTTGGGACTTCCTATTAGGTAGTTCGTCATTCTATCCAATGTAGTTATGATGCAGCAGATGCCTCTTGGTTCAGTACTGAGGAGATATTCTTGGCTTAGGCTTCAACCTTTGCCCAGTGATATTAATGCTAAGTTGATGGATGCTCCTCTGAATAATAATCTTTTGTTTGGTGAAGTGGCTGCTGGTTTATTTAAGTCTCTGCAGGAGAAGGGAAAGGCTTTACAGGAGCTTAAGCATGTCTTTGTTTTTCCTCTGCCTACATTTCAGCGGAACTACCCTTCTAAGCTAGCCTTTGTTTGTAGGCAATCTCACCCTCCTTCTAAAGGTAAAAAAGGGTAGTAAACAGACTCCTCCTGCTAAGGCCACTCAGACTGCAGGGATTCTTAAGCCTTCCTTTCCTGACAAACCAGGTGCTGTCTGACTATCCACCTGTTTGCAGCCACATTCCTCTTTCTCTTCACCTTTCTCTTTCTCTTTCTCTTCCTGTTTGGCTCCAAATCACCCAGGATTCTTGGGTTCTGTCAATCATTTGGCAAGGGTATTTCATGGTCTGGATTTCATGCCCTCCTTTTATGGGCATTTCTCAGCCTCCTCGGGAACAACTTCCTTTTTTCCCCAGAGGTTCTTTGAGACCTCTTGTCTCGGGGTACTATTCAAGAAGTGAAAGGGTTTTATTCAAGAATGTTTCTAGTGCTCAGAAAAGAAGGTACTTGGAGACCTATTTTAGACCTCTCCCATCTAAACACTTTTCTGAAGGTATGTTCCTTTCAAATGTTGTCCCTCCAGTCCCTTTTTCCTCTCTTGTTCCCTCAGGCCTTTCTGCTGTTTCTGGACCTCAAGGATGCTTATCTCCATATTCTGAACCATCTTCTTTTGAGGAGATTTTTGTGTGTCTGTTGCTTCCTGACATTTTCATTTCTGTGATTTGCCCCTTAGCCTTTTAAATAAATATTTATTTATTTTATTTTACATTTGTTGACCAGGCTAGTATAACTGGATATATGTCCATTTTCAGTAGAGGCCCGGGGAGAAAAGATCCACAAAAACAGATAGTTGCAACTTCAGATACAGTACACTTTTCAGACTAATACAGTTGTTTACATAGCAACTAAGTAATCACGAGAGATAACAAATTTTAAAAAAGACAAAACAATAATGGAAGAAAAAAATATTTAGAAGGCAGTGACACATTCCTAAAGTCCAAGCTTGGATATACATCACGAAAAAAAAATTATTTACAAGGCCGTGACGCATTCATAAAGTCCAAGCTGGGTAAACATCAACATATCCTATAATAGTTTGTAAGAAGGATGGAATTTATACAGTCTTAAATTAGCTTAACTGAGCAGATTCACAGAGGTGTAAGAAGGAGGTGGACTTAATGTAGCAGTAGAGAAGTTAGTATTTAGTTAGTGCACAGAACATAAGGTAACAGGAAGGGGATTCTTAGTCTGGGTTAGTACATGGGCATAGCCAGTGAGTTCTAAGGTATAATTTGAGTTTCTTGTAAAGACAAAAAACGAAGTAGCTGTAATGTTCTCAATACTTTAATGTTGCTTTCGTCTAAAATAATGCTTAGACTTCTTCAGATATCTCTCTCCCAGAATGCTATAGTTTTTATACATCCATTAATTAATCAATGATTTAATTAAACAATCAAGCATGTAAATATTTTAAATCAGATACGTCCAAGCAAGGGGCGACCATGGTAGTGCAGCGGTTAGCATTGCCACCTCACAGCAAGAGGTTCTCCGGTTCGATTCTCGGCTGGGGTGCCTTCTGTGCGGAGTGTGCATGTCCTCCCTGTGGTCGCGTGGGTTTTCTCCAGGTGCTCCGGTTTCCTCCCACATCCCAAAGACATGCAGTAGGTGGATTGGACACTCTAAATTGGCCCTAGGTGTGTGTGTGTGTGCATGTGTGTGCCTTCTGTGGAAGGTTGGGCGCCGGGCTGGCAACTCGACACCGTAAAACTCCACTGCCAATCATGAGCAGACAGATGATCCGCTGTGGCAACCCTTAACTGGGAAAAGCCAAAAGAAGAAGAAGAAGATACGTCCAAGCAAGAAGGGACTCATAAAACAAACAATGAAGTTATCTTACACATAAAAACTTCCTTAAAAGCCTTTCCCTTTTTAAAAACTGGAACACATCATCTCTAAATTTCATGAACATTTAAATGATTAGACATTAGCAGACTATATTGCATTTAAAATAGTCTAAAACTTATAAAAATACAAATCAATAAAAAATGTAACTTTCACCTATCCAGTGCTTTCAGCTTCAAAATACATTTAATTGAGGCATATTTGTTAAGGCCTGGGGGGATATGAGCATATGTATGAATCTGCCACAGGAGTTCATTCTCTTCTAGTTTCAGCTCCCAAGGACCCCGAACATTATGTTTTTCTTGATGGAGAATAGTAAATAGAAACTTGTGAGTGGGTTTTCCTAAGGTATGCCTAACTAAAGCATTTGTGGTTGTTTTTTTACTTGTATTATATAAATGCTCATAGATTCAGTTTCAGTGTTCTTTCTGTTTTTCCTATGTACAAAGATTGGCACTGCTGGCATAGTGCAACGTAAACAATCCCTTTAGATTCACAATTATACTTCCCTCTCACTAAGTATTCTGTGTCTCTAATAGTAAATTTATTCCCAACTTTAATGTGTTGGCATTGGTGACATCTACCACATTTAAACATACCAAAACATCTATTAGTTGTTTCACTCTGAAATTCTAGCATATTCTTTAAATTCTGTTCTCGTCGGTATGTTATGTGCAGAGGGCCATCCGATTTTTTACAAATGTGGGTGTCTTCTGAAATTAGGGCCCAGTTCTTGTATAACATGTTAGAAATCATTGTTGCATTCAGTGAATATGTTTCAGTTATAAATATATAAATTCAGTTTAATCTTATAAAGGGAGCCTAGTTTTCTGTTAACTGATTTTATTGTAGTGCTGATGTGAGTATCCCAGTTACGGTTGTGGTCTATTATTACTCCTAAGAGTTTGGTGGTAGTGTCAGGAGATATGACCATGGCATTATTAGATTTGATAGTGAAGTCAATTGGGGTGGACTTTTGTGTGAGAGTGAAGAGCAATCATTTTGTCTTTTTGGGGTTCAGTAGGAGGCAGTGTTGTAAGAACAATTTATTTACTATTTCAAAGACATTTTGGGTAAGGGACTGCAGTTCAGAAGGACCAGTAGCGGAGCATATTAATGTGGAATCGTCTGCGTATTGTATGCAGGTAGCTTGAAGAATGTTTACATTTAGATCATTGATAAAAATTGAGAATAGAAGAGGGCCCAATATAGAACATTGAGGTACACCAAGGGTGACAGGAAGGTGGTTAGATAGATTATTATCCCAAAGCACTGCCTGTTGCCTATTATCTAAGTAGGATTTGAACCACTGTAATGCCTGTGTATTAATTGAGAGGGACTTAAGTATATTCAAAAGTAGCTGATGGTTGACCATGTCAAAGGCTTTTGAGAGATCAATAAAGATGGTGGAGGAAAGAGTGTTACTGTTACAATTTTTGTTAATGAGGTCAGAAAAGGATAAGAGGGCAGAGATGGTGCTGTGTAAAGGCCTAAAACCATGTTGACAGTTAGCTAATAGGCTATTTTGGAGAAGGTGATCTAACAGTTGACTGTGGATGTATTTTTCTATAATTTTTAGCTACAGAAGAGAGTAAGGCAATCTGACGAAAGTTTGAGTGTTCTGTTGAGTTACCACCTTTGTGTAGGGGGATTATACTGGAGATTTTCTAAATAGATGGGATGGTTCCTTCTGTTATGGTTCTATTTATTAGGATAGAAATAGGATAGGCTATAACTTTAGCTGCTATTTGCAGGTATTTGGCTGGTAATAGGTCAGCTGAGTGGGTGGATGATTTGAGTTTTTGAAGAAGGGTGCAGATGAGGGATGTAGGAACAGGTTATAAATGAAATGAAGGCAGTAAGCTAGTTGAAGAGGAAGGCAGGCTAAAGGATACTGGAGATAATGAGTTAGCAAGTGATTGAATGGCTTCAGTAAAGAAGGTATTAAAGGCATCAGCAATTTGTTTGGGATTCTCATGGGCTATCCCTGATGGGGTTGGTGTCTTGGAGTGACCTGGATGTAGGAGTCTATTGATACCTGTCCAGAATTTTTGTGGTTTATGTTGGTTAGTTTGTTGAAGTTGAAAGTATAAATTTATTTTATCTAAAAGTATTGATGTTTTAGTAGTGTTTCTAAGCTGCTTTCTACTGCCCCAAGGGTATTCACCAAATACTTCACTCCAGTGATTGCCTTTTTCAGGCTTCAAGGGATCCAAATCTTTCCTTATTTGAATGACCTGATGATACAGGCATCTTCTCCAGAGGTCTTTTTGCAAAATATTATTTTTACCATTTCTCTTCTTCAGAGTCTGGGGTTCACAATAAATTTCAAAAAGTCTTCCCTGACTCCTTCTCAGGATCATGTCTTTCTGGTTTGCAGGAGTCAAATGGTGCCAATGCTGGCATTCCTGCCTCCTCCAAAGGCATTAACTCTCATTTCTTTCTTTCAAACTCTTCTTCCCCTGGCCTCTGTTACAGCCAGGGAGTTTCTGAGAGCTCTGGGGTTCATGTCTTCCACCATTTTGATGCCCCCTCTAGCCAAACTCCATGAGGAAGTTGCAGTGGTTTCTGAAGTTGGTGTGGCTTTAGCATGCACATCCTATAGACTTTCTTGTTCCTCTTCTCCAGTGTCTCAAGAAAGAACTTCTATGGTGGGTTCAGCAGTTACCTCTGAATCCAGGGCTCCCTTTTCAACCTCTTCCCCTCTCAGGATCTGTTCACAGATGCTTCAGATGTGGAATGCGGAGCAATGTTTGGCTCCCTGAGGGTTCAAGGAGTGTGGTCACCCTCATCAGCAGAAGGAGCACATGAACATCAAAGAGATGAGGGCTCTTATGCTGGCTCTTCAGGCCTTCCATCCTCTCTTCTCTCCAGGGCCAAGGTATTCACAGACAATAGCACAATCATGTGGTATATCAACAAACAGGGGGGGTACAAGATCTTACCATCTTTGCCAGCTGGCACTTCTGGTATGGGATCTGGCTATCCAATATCAAGTGACTCTTCACGCAGTTTATAGTCCTTCCAATCAGAATGTTGTGGCAGACAATCTGAGCAGGTCCTTCATTCAATCCCATGAATGGATGCTTCATAGGTATGTGTTTCTGGACATTGTTCACCAGTGGGGTACTCCTCAAGTAGATCTCTTTGCCTCCCCTCTGAACAGACAGCTTCCTCTATTTTGTGCCAGAGTCCCAGGTCCTCTGGTATGGAAGGTGGATGCCCTCTCATTTTCTTGGAAGGGGATGTTTCTTTATGCATTCCCTCCCCTTCCTCTCATTCCGAGAGTCCTGTTCAAGATTCAACAGGATGCTGCCAAAATCTTGTTGACTCCCTTTTGGCTGCTACAGCACTGGTTCCCTCTACTTCTGCAGCTAGCCAAGGGCAATCATCACAAGTTACCTCACAGGGTTGGCCTCCTTACACAAGACAAGGGATCTCTCATCCATCCCCACCTGTCCACGCTTCAACTGACACTATAGGGGATAGAGAGTTTTGATCCCTCATAGACGCCTTTTTTCTGAGGACGTGCTGCAGGTCCTGCAGGAGGCCAGGAAACCTACTACTAAGATATCATACTTGTGTAAATGGAAGAGTTTTTCTGTTTGGTGTCTTTCTCATGACCTGGACCCACTTTCTGTGGATGTTCCTTTGGTTCTGTCTTATTTGTGTGAGTTGCTCAATGCTGGTTTGGCCTATTCTTCTATTAAGGCACTCTTTTCAGTTCTTTCTGCTTGTCTGCCTTTAACTCCCCCATTAGCTTCTAGATTTGAGCCAAAGTGATTTCTTAAAGGTGTCCTTAATATTAGATCTCCCAGGAAGCCTGTTCCTCCCCCCTGGGATCTTAATTTCATTCTGGAAAAATGAGCCTGCTGTTTCAGCTTCCTTGCAACATTGTTCTTGGAACACAGTTCTTTTGTTAGTTCTTACTTCTGCCAGATGGGTGCTGAGTTGCAAGCCCATATGGCTTTGTCCACCTTTTTTGATGTTTCATGAGGACAGGGTGTCCTTGCGTACTAATCCTTCTTTCATGCCAAGATGGTTAATGAGTTGTCACATAATCAGTCTATTAATTTGCCTACTTTTTCCCTCTCCACTTTCTGGCAGTGAGAGGGTGCTGTATACCTTTAATGTGCATAGACAGCTCAGATTATATTTGGATAAAACTAAAGCTGTCAGAAAATCTGACCAGTTATTTGTTTCATTTCATCCTAGGTCTTTAGGTTTGTCTGTTTCCAAGCAAACACTGTCCACTTGGATTTCAAAGGTTGTTTTCTTTTGTTACACTTTTCATGGTGAGAGCCTTCCTTCTTCTGTAAAGGCTCATTCCACTAGAGTTGTGGCTTCTTCTGGTGCTTTTTTTCAAAGGCTTAGATGCTAATTCTATTCTTGAAGCTGCTACCTGGACTTCTGTGCATACCTTTACTAAACATTATCAGTTGGTTGGTATCTCCAGAGCTAGAGCTGGTTTTGCTGATGCCATACTTCATGGCTTCTTAGAGGCTCTGCTGCTTCCTCATCCCAAGTTTTTTCTTGAGCTTTGGCACTCTCCCATTTGTAAGGAATACTGTAGTAGTGAATGTAAGGACATTGTACAGTTGTGTAAAATCTTACCATAATGGTAGATGTCTTTGCCTTCACTGCTGCAGTATTCACTCCCTCCCTCCATCCTCCTAGTCTTTTTTCCTTCCTGGATGTGCAGGATCTCCTTGGTTGATATCATAACAGCATTGTTAAAAGGTGGTGGTGCTGCAGAAGCGTTGTCACCTCACAGTAAGATGTTGTCCTGTTCGATTCTCAGCTAGAGCGTCTTCTGTGTGGAGACATGTGTGAATGGGCGTACCTTCATTGAAGGTTGTGCTTCAGGGCCGGCAACTCGGCACGTAAAAATCTACTGCCAGTCATTAGCGGACCGGAGTTCCGCTGTGGCGATCCCTAACCAGGAAAAGCCAAAAGACACAACATTGTTAAAAGGAAGCAGACAAATCAGGAATAATAGTAATATTTGATAGGAAAGACTATGATACACTGATGGCTGAATTTCTAAATGATGAATCTGTTTTTACCAAAATTACCAGTACTGAGATCGCTAAGTACATTAGTGAAGCTAATATGTTTATTTATGAATTATAGCTCAACAATGACACAAGTACTGAGTTGTTTAATTTTTTAATGGTCCATCTCCAGTTATACCAGTGCTATATGGCCTACCTAAGTTACACAAAAATAGGCACAAACCACCTATGAGACCTATACTGTCTGGAGGTGGATGGATCACTGAGCCCATATCTGCATGCTTTGCAATCTGTACTTGGTAAGTTACTAGTGAATATTAGAAGTTACAGGTGACTTTCGTATGTGCTTATATGAATGGTATGAGTCTAATGAAACAACAGATTTTATGATTGTCACTTTAGACATTAAGAGCCTTTCTTCTGTTATTTATTTTTATTTATTCCATTTGTTTACCAGGAAAGTCCACTGGGCCTAAAACATTCCATTTTCAATGGAGGCCCAGGGAGAAAAGCTCCAACAAGAACATCGATACAGAAAATTATTAAACATTAATTGGTACAAAAGTAGATACAGTGTTACAGATAGTGATTATAATAATATATACAGAATATATACATAAAAACAGGAATTTTGTTGGTTGCCAGATGAATTCAATCAGAGAGGTATAAACAGAGATATATTAATCAGTATTATTGTACCAGTATCAACAAGTGATAAAAAATAATAATTATGGAAAAAATATCAGTCAGCAGTAGCAAAAAACATAGGAGTTTAGTTATCACATAAGGAGAAGGAAGAGATTAGGTTATAGATCAGGCGCATAGCCAGGAAGAGTTGAGATGATTTTTCGGTATTTGAAGGTGGTGGTGCTGCTTGTGTTTCTTATAGAAGATGGAAGTGAGTTCCATAGTTTGGCGACAGTGAAGGAATAGAGAGGTTGACCAGCAGGTAAGGTGGGCTTTTCTACTTTTAGAAGTAGAGGATTTTCAGATCTTAGTTGCCTGCTGGGTTGGTATTGGGTGAGTAGTGACGAGAGAGCAGTACAGTCTTTGAATCTTTAGATTATTTTGTGCGCTGTAGTTAGTTAGGTGAATGAGAGAAGGGGGGTGGTTGTTCTTTATTGTACTGGTGGGTATGGGGGGAGAATTTTAGGTTAGGGTTAAGGGGTAGACTTGTTTTCTGAGATGATTTGGTCATCAGCTGTCTTGGTGGTGGTGCTGTTAACTGTAGGAAAGGTGGCGGTTAGGCTAGCTATGGGGTCAATGAAGTAGGAATTGAAGAGGGTGGTAAGTTCAGCTAGGGTTTGTCTAGGTCAGGGGATGGGTTGCTTTGAGAGCCTGGGTGTAGTAGTTGGTTAATGGAAGACCAGAATTGTTGGGGATTATCTTTATGTTAGCATTGTAGGTGGATGTAGTGGGCTTTTTTTTATCTCTGGTTAGTCATTTTGCCTGGTTATGAAGTTGCTTGTATTGTAGTAAACTTGAGGTATCTTTGTTTTTCTGCCATAATTTCCAGATTTTATCCCTTAGTACATACGTAACTTCCTTTGTAGATTTTGAGAGCCAGCTTGCATGGTTATGTTTTATCCATTTTTGGCAGGTGGGTTACACTGAATGACTATGGACTAGAAGCAATGCTCATGTTTTTATATCAACATAGCAATATGCCAACTAGCAAAATAGACACTATATGTGAGTTGACAGATCTTGTTCTGAATAACAATGTGTTTATTTTTGGTGAAAATGTTTACCATGAGAAGACAGGTGTGACCATGGGTATCCCAATGGCCAACACCTAAACTAATATTGTAGTAGGATTTAGGGAGGGACAGTTTTTGTCTAAAGATCCCCTGAGACTTATCCACAACCTTGCATTTTTCAAGCATTTTGTGGATGATGTCTTTTTGATTTGGAAGGAGAACTCTGATGAATTAACAGCATTTGTAGAACTAATAAATATATCCACTGATTTCTTGAAATTTACATTGGAGTAGTCTCCAACCACAATACTTTTTTAGATGTTAAGTTAGAGAAAACTGGTAATGGTATAGAAACTCATATTTTTCAAAAGGATGTACATGCAAATAGGTACACCCATAAAACAAGTATGCATGCACCACATATATTTAAGAGCACTACAAGGAGTCAGCTACATAGGGCAAATCACTTGAATACAGATAATATAAAATGTATAACTCAGATGGACCAAATGGTAAATTAATTTAAAAAAGAGGCTATGATGCAGCTACACTTGAGAGTCTAAAAACTGATGTGGTTAACAATAGGCAGGGTAATGCAAGACCATATATTAGAAAGAAAGGCCCCCCCCCACCTAGGGATTATGTAAGGAAACAAGGTCCCTTACACTACATAACGAGGTTTAATAGAAGGACCAATGATATTAAAAATATTACATCTAATCATTGGACATTACTAAGTTTATGCCAGAGCTGAAACAACTGGTGGGGGAGAGACCCTACTTTGTCTGCAGACACTGTGCAAACTTAAAAAATGCCTTTGCTATAAGTATATAAAACAACAAAATGTTAAACTAACACATAAAGTAGGTACTTTTCCTTGTTATAACTGCTCCTGTTGTAAAGACATCATGAATAGTGTTGAGTTTATACATCCATTAACAAATGTAAAATATACATTTAAATGTTATGCTGCCTGCACTACTTCTAATGTGGCATACCTTGCAACCTGTGCTAAGTGTCTTTCCTTCTTTGTAGGTAAGTGCACACAAAACCTTAAGGATTGTATAACAGAACATAAAATTGAAATACACAGAAATGTTAAAACCAAGGCATTTGCAAAACATATGGATGAAGAGGGAAGAGACCATGAATTTAAGTTTAGAGTTATAAACTTTGTGCATAGGAGCATAAGAGGAGGTGATCTGAATAACAGACTAGAGACTTAACAGTATGAATGGATAGTGAAACTGCAAGCAGACTCTCTACTTGGTATTAATGCAACATTGAGCTTGAAACCTATACTAAAAGAAAAGACAAATGCTGTTGAACTATTGTAAGTGATTGATATATGCACTTTAATATACAAATATGTATATTTTTATATATTTGTTATACTTTTTATAACTTTACAGTGCAAAACGTAGTGTAGATAGGAAATATTTCATGTTTTAAAATGTGTTTTATGTCTTTAAATATAAATATGCAGTTAATTGTTTTCTTCTGACTGGGCTGTGTCATGAAGGTTTTAGTTTAAATGTATGTGAGCAGTAGTTTGTTATGTAACACACTGAGGAGGGGCATTGGCCTGAAAGCTTTGTGTATTATAAATAAACAAGTTTGCTACTTAACATTACCTGCCTAGCATTTCTGATCACTCGACTTTACATTGCCATCTATTGGTATCTATCTGGAGATGAAGTTACAGTTTACCAAAACATTTAGTAAGCAAATATCATTCCATTTACACTGGATTCCTTATATTACTGCTATAAACTTTATTTACACTACTGTTTACATTTTTGGTTCACATGCACTTTTCTATTTGGTGAGAACTGTTACATGATGCTATAGTTAACCCCTCAGATTGAAACCTCAATTTCATGCATACTGGAGGGTCTTTTCCCCAAAACTTTGTGTTAAGTTAAACTGGGTCAGCCATATAGTGCAGTCAAGACTGTTGCCCTCTCTAGCCTCTCTACTTATCTATTATGTCCATGTGTTGGACTGCCGTCACCTTTTTCAATACTTCTCTGCTTCCTTACACAAGGTACACAGTGGCTATTGCATCCAATCATCAACTAATCTGGCAGCATTGCAAGCGTAAGCCAAGTTACAGCACAGATGAGCAAATTCAGCCAAGGAAATGTAAGAGACAACAACCAGAGGATAAACTAGAACCTTAATTCCTGCATGTGAAATACAAACAACCAAGTACAGTGCCAAACAGCAGCACAAAGAGAAAGTTTGTTTATTTTATGCATTTGAATTTGTTTTCCTCAGTAGATCACTGATCTCCATGGATCTTTTTTCAGACTCAGCCCAGGCATGCTGTCTGGTTAAGTGACTTGTTTAGAGACAGGCACTGGAAACTGACAGAATCAAACCTTACACCACTGGACCAAAGGAAATGACACATTAATCCTCTAATCCAACTGTTGGACCATAAGTTATTATTAGGCTAATGACCCCAGAGGGCATTTATAAGTCTAGCCATGCTTTCCAGTGTGAGAATCAAACCATGTACTTTCTGTCTGTGTGGTAAACACAAACAAAAAAGTTAAACCAAAGGAAGCAAGATGCAAAACCAGTGAAAAATGGTGCTCTACCAAAGCACAGCAGACAGAATCCGAAGTCGTGAACATAAATTGTTTATTTTTAAATAACACAGTACGTTTTTGTTACCTTAACAAAAAGTAACTTCTTCAGAGGAAACCAACAGAAATGCTGAATAGCGCCAAATTTAAACTAAAATTGACGTAATCACGTCAATGAACACGTCATTAAAATTGAAATCACTGATCTATTGGCGATAAATCATCAAAACAACAATTAGTACAAAGTTAGTAAACTGTACTAAACACATTTGCATCAATTAAAAACAACGACATCCTACTAGCGCTAAACTGATAGTCAACATCATAATAGGTAATGCAATTGTAAAACTGTAATAAAAACATATTCTTATACACCTAACATAAAACGAGTGAATACAAATTATATACAATGTCAAATATTACAAAGGGTATACTTAAATGTATTCAAGCAAGAAAATGCATAATAGCCTCTTGTACCATAACTAATATATTTAAATAAATTGAATTAACATAGACTAGCACAAAAACTATTGACATATTAGGTACTTGAGTTATAAATACTCAATAGTACTGTCAAGATAAGCCAAAAATTGGTCTATCTCAAAAAAACTTCTAAGTCTTAAAAGACAGGCTATATTACAATTTTCATTAAGACCAGGAAAAGTAAAAGCATCCAGAGTTAGTTGCCACTCAAGCTCCTGAACTTCTAACATAAGGGAAGAAGGGCCACCCCTAATGTCAGGGAGCAATTGGTCAATAGCTTGAAAATGGAAACTATGACCTGGATTGGCATCTATGTGTTTGGCTAGAGCATTATCTTTCTTATTTTTCCTTATAGCAAAATATGCTCATATAATCTCTCTTGGAATTTCCGGTCAGTTTTACCTAAATAAAAAACTGAACAACAGTCACAAGTAGCTAAATAGATAATACTCCTTGACTCACAATTAAGTTTGTGGTTAATAAGAAATTTCATGTTATTCACTGCAAAGGAAGTACCAGATTTGACATATCTACACAAGTTACATGTCCCACATGTAAATGTGCCTTTAGATCTGATAGAGGCTGAAATATTTTTCCTTTCTAATAGTGTTTTAAGGTTTGCCCCTCTAATATACACTATGGTAGGAGAAAAACTAAGTTTATCAACTAAGAATTGGTTGCCCCTAATGAAGTGCCAATTTTTAAACAAAATCGACTTGATTTGATCAATTTCTTTATTAAAGGCAGTAACAAAACGAATATTGTAACGCGTTACTAATGTTACGTGATGTGAGTCTTGTTGATTAGATGTTTGGAGGTTTTCAGTAAGACTGTTACGCAAATGGTCTGGAGTGACCTGGTTATCAGTGTCCCTAAAAGGACAGTTATAGTCGAGAGGCACCAAAGGTACATTTCTAAAAGGTAAAAGAGGTGTATATACCCCACTTTTACATTTAAATTCAACTTCCTGGAACAAATCATCAGTAAGGGAAGAAGGGTAACACCGATTGATAAACATGTCTTTTAGTAGTTGGCATTCCACATAGAAAGCTTGGTCAAGGGAACCCATTCTCGCAGCTCTTATAAATTGGCCTTTGACGATGGGCCATTTTTGCTTATAAGGGTGTGCGCTAGTGAAATGCAAAAATGAATTGCAATAAGAAGGTTTTCTAAAAATAGTCGAGTGGTAACTACCAGTGCATTACCCATTCCACCAGGACAATGTACTTGTTCGCCTGCTAATGACTTGAATCCAGTTGGAAACAACCTTAATCAGGGTTTGGAGCATATTGGCACACCTCTATTGAGTGGTTTTCAACCACTAGCAATTCTAACACTAGCACATTTCCTATTCCACTTGGCCAGCGTATCAGTACATCTACTTCTGGCTCAAATGCAGCCGGAGATATCTTGAATCAGGACTCGGGGCTTATTGGCATTCCTTCAGTAGCGGATTGGATTAGAAACATGGAGATGTTCAGTTTAGCTCTTGCTTCTAACCAGAAATGACTGCTACGAGAATGGACAGCACACCTGTAAGTACACATCTCATAAAAGAAAAATTGAAACTACTTGACACTAAACTTTTGAAACTCAAAAAGCTACAATTAGAAGTTGCTTATTTTAAGCAATGTCTGAATGAGAAGGTGATACCTAAGGGACTGTGTTGTTCTTTCCTTCCTACTGGTTTGCTACCTGATTCTGTTTTTTATAAAGACATCATTACCCTTTTTGATCAACAAGGTTTACAACTATTGGAAATCATGGTAAAACACTATTCTCTTCATATTGATTCCATTACATCTGAGGTCGATGACTTGGACACTTCTATTAAAGCTGACTTAGACTTTTCTAGGTATAGATACGACTATGGACGTATTTTTTCCAGTATCGACCAACTTATTGAAAAATTAAAATCTAATAAAATAAAGAAGTTAGATCGGGATAGAACAGCCTATAGAGTTGGGACTGCTTACCCTAAATTACAACTAAAACCAACTGGCCAAACTGCATCAATGGATTCTCTTATTAATGGTAATCCAGTTAGGCAAGTACCTAGTCCAGTTGTAAACAACCCATTAGACTACCCCACTAACTCAGAGACTCCAACTGAAGATTCTTCTGAAGGCTTGAGACGCAGTGATAGACTACGCTCTAATAACAACTTTAACAATCGTCAACAGGGGAATAATATAGGGTCTGGCCCAAATTTTCAGAGGGACACAAACAACAAGAATTCAACAGGTTCCCAGAATACTCGGAACCAGAGGAACAAGAATTGGAACAATCGTTGAAAGAGATAGTTGGAGGTGAACTATCACAAAACCCTAAAATGAGGCTGCTAACTAATTTACAGGGAGACTTTAACATTTATAACTTTTCCACTATACATATTGAACCAACTTTGATTGAACTTTTAGCTAATGGTAACACTTTTGTTCCAAGTAAAAATTTAAATCTAGCTAAAACTTTGATTGATTTGAAATGTTTTGTAAGAAAGTTAAATTTGAACTTAATTTTTGGTAATGAAGTTCTTCCCCCTAGCGACAGTTTGAAACCTCTGAACACTTTTAACACTCCCCTTCATCCATCACTACTTCTTTTTGAGAACTCTTGTGAGCTTGACATAAGACACATAGTTCAAACATGTTCATATAAAAGGCTGCATCTATCGTTTAATATTATGAAGGACCAAGCAATTGCATTACAATCTCTGAGTTCCTCATTAGTCCGAGTTATCAAGCCAGACAAGGTAGGGGGACTTGTGATTTTTGATACTATGGACTACAACCAGAAAATGTTCAGTACTTGACAGTCCAGCTTATGCCAAGTCCTCCTTAAATGAAATAAACGTAACCCAATCTAGGATCAGGGGTTACTTTAGGGACTTTTTTATAGAGGCTAAGATAGACTTTAATACTTATAACTTTATTAACATTCCATTTCCTAAGACACCTGTAATGTTCGGCATTCCGAAGATACATAAAAATAGGGATGATCCCCCATGAGACCTTTGATTGATGGACGTGCTTCTTTGACGTACCCATGTGCAAAACTTGTTGACAATATTCTGCAAAAATACTTGAAATTAATACCGCAAGTTTGCAAGGACTCGTGGTCTTTCCTTAAGAAGATTAATAGCTTGAATTTTGATGCTAAACTTAATTTTTTAACAGTGGATGTAGTTGACTTATATACTTCCATTCCACATGTGGAAGCGACTGAATGGATAGATTTAATGATGACAGAACTAAAAGCCACTAAAGCAGAAATTGACCTAGTCACTGAACTTATTGACATCATTTTGTCTTCTAACTTCTTTATGTTTAATGGAGAGTATTTTTTACAGAAATAAGGTATCGCTATGGGTTCGCTGTGTGGTGCTAGTGTTGTGAACTTGTTTATGGCGTATTGGGAGAAAACTTATATTTTTAATAATTTTGAGATTATGTCCAGTCTCGTTTACTATACGAGATTTTTAGACAACATTTTCATCTTGTTTAATGGCAATGAGAATGAAGTGTCTTCTTTACTGGAACATTTCAATTCTTCTACCCCATTTTTCAAGTTCACTTACCAATTTGAGACATCTTCTATTGACTATATAGATGTAAAATTAACTAAGGACCAATCGAGTGGTAGTTTCCACTCGACTATTTTTAGAAAACCTTCTTATTGCAATTCATTTTTGCATTTCACTAGCACACACCCTTATAAGCAAAAACGGTCCATCGTCAAAGGCCAATTTATAAGAGCTGCGAGAATGTGTTCCCTTGACCAAGCTTTCTATGTGGAATGCCTACTACTAAAAGACATGTTTATCAATCAGTGTTACCCTTCTTCCCTTATTGATGATTTGTTCCAGGAAGTTGAATTTAAATGTAAAAGTGAGGTATATACACCTCTTTTACCTTTTAGAAATGTACCTTTGGTGCCTCTCGACTATAACTGTCCTTTTAGGGACACTGATAACCAGGTCTCTCCAGACCATTTGCATAACAGTCTTACTGAAAACCTCCAAACATCTAATCAACAAGACTCACATCACGTAACATAAGTAACGCGTTACAATATTAGTTTTGTTACTACCTTTAATAAAGAAATTGATCAAATCAAGTTGATTTTGTTTAAAAATTGGCACTTCATTAGGGGCAACCAATTCTTAGTTGATAAACTTGTTTTTTTTCCTACCATAGTGTATAGGAGAGGGGCAAACCATAAAACACTATTAGAAAGGAAAAATATTTCAGCCTCTATCAGATCTAAAGGCACATTTACATGTGGGGCATGTAACTTGTGTAGATATGTCAAATCTGGTAGTTCCTTTGTAGTGAATAACATGAAATTTCTTAGTAACCACAAACTTAATTGTGAGTCAAGGAGTATTATCTATTTAGCTACTTGTGACTGTTGTTCAGTTTTTTATTTAGGTAAAACTGACAGGAAATTCCAAGAGAGGTTATATTGAGCATATTTATGCTATAAGGAAAAATAAGAAAGATAATGCTCTAGCCAAACACATAGATGCCAATTCAGGTCATAGTTTCCATTTTCAAGCTATTGACCAATTGCTCCCTGACATTAGGGGTGGCCCTTCTTCCCTTATGTTAGATGTTCGGGAACTTGAGTGGCAACTAACTCTGGATGCTTTTACTTTTCCTGGTCTTAATGAAAATTGTAATATAGCCTGTCTTTTAAGACTTGGAAGTTTTTTGAGATAGACCAATTTTTGGCTTATCTTGACAGTGCTATTGAGTATTTATAATTCAAGTACCTAATATGTCGATAGTTTTTGTACTAGTCTATGTTAATTCAATTTATTTAAATATATTAGTTACGGTACAAGAGGCTATTATGCATTTTCTTTCTTGAATACATTTATTTTTAAGTATACCCTTTGCAATATTTGACATTGTATATAATTTGTATTCACTCATTTTATGTTAGGTGTATAAGAATATGTTTTTATTACAGTTTTACAATTACACTACCTATTGTGATGGTGACAATATCAGTTTAGCACTAGTAGGATGTCGTTGTTTTTAACTGATGCAAACGTGTTTAGTACAGTTTACTAACTTTGTACTAATTGTTGTTTTGATGATTTATTGCCGATAGATTGGTGATTTCAATTTTAATGACGTATTCATTGACATGATTACGTCAATTTTAGTTTAAATTTGGAGCTATTCAGCATTTCTGTTGGTTTCCTCTGAAGAAGTTACTTTTTGTTAAGGTAACGAAAACGTACTGTGTTAATTAAAAATAAAACGTTTACATTCAGGACTACGGATTCTGTCTGCTGTGCTTTGTGCGGTAAACACCTTAACCAGTACACCGACCTCCAGCCATCCAACTGTCAATGATCAACTACAGGTTCCATTTGGTCCCCAGGCCCTGTGACTGATGTTACAGCCTTCCTATCTGCACCTATTACTTCTCTTATCTCCACTTTTAATACATTTCATTGATACTTCCTGTATGTCCTTTGCTCTGGGATCTGGTGTTCTGTAGGGTTATAAACTAACCTTTTCCTTTGTTATGAATAGTCTTATGACAGTTTTAGTCACATTTTCTTTGGTAGGTAGTTTTGAATACACCTCTTTGCTCCCTAACAGAAACCTTGCTAGTTCCTGTTTTTCTAACTTGGGGTGTAATTTACTGAACTGCATCTTTTTTCTCTGGATTCACTAATTTCTGCTGCTAATCCAACTATAGAGGTTTTTATTTCCTTCTAGAGTTTGCACATTAGTGATATGTTTATAAGAGTCCTGGCTTTCTCCTACCATTCTGTGTGAATAGTTTATCTCATTCATTGTCTCTGTTATCTCAATTGGAGCCTGCCACTTAGTCACAATGCAGTTTTCTACTGAGGGAATCAAAACTCACAACTGGTTTCTAGCTTTAAATTCTTGGTCCTCTTATCTTGATTATATACTCTTTGTTGTATACCTTAAATTACCCTTGACACAAAAGAATGACCCTGCATCCCTGAAACTGAGGTCTTCTCTGGTCCTTTGGAAACATGGTCAGCATTTCTGGTTGCCGAAATCTTTCAGCTGCACATTTGGTTAAAACAATTATCTTCTTGGGTCAGAGTTTCTTTACTCCATAATGTATAAAGCTCCACAAGATAGATGGATTCTGTACTATAAACACAGACCTCTTCGTCCTTACAGAAAGCTGTACACACATTCTGCGTTTTATACTGCAAACTTAATTACATTTAAGAAACTAAGTCGGGGGCTTAGTAGTACGCTTAATCACATCCAAGAAACTAAGTCGGGGGAAAATGTAAAGTGTTTGGAAGCAGTTTGATTAATCTCTTTCACTGCAATAGTCTGGGATAAGGTTAAGCAATACGTATTTTACTAGGCTCTTGTGAAACTTGTTTCTTTTCTTTTCCTTTTATAACTCACACGCACTGTTTGCCAAACACGTTGGTGGTTTGTGATATTTTTATACAGATGATTTTCAAGCAGTACATTTTCCTGCCTAGTTTAAATATTACACCTAACCTATTACTTGCATAACTGTGACATGTCCCAGGGTGTTTAAATTGCTGCTAGACCTGATGTTTTTTACTTAGCCTTTTCTGTATTGCTTGTAATGCTACTAGACCGGATGTTTTTTTCCTAGCCTTTTTTTGGTGCAATTTCTGTAAGAAAGTATGATTACAACTTTATTATTATTGTAGTACTACTGACCTATCTGTTTATTATAAGTACTTTTGCTGCCTTAATACAATATTAATATCCTTCCTTCTTACCTTTTTCACCTTCCTAGCAATCTACCCACTACCTTCCATTACTGGACCTACCTGGCCTCTAAGGACCACCTGATCTACTTCAGGCTTTGCCAATTTGGACCATCTTGCTTTTTTGCTGCCCCAGTGATTTCTCCTGTTTGTACAGTACTTGACAAAGTATGTTTATCTTTTGACCCATATTGTAAGCTAATACCTGTTGATTGTCTTGTACTTTTTTGCCAGAGTCAGGTAATCCAGCAGCCAGACTCCTCTCCCTGTCCAGTATCACCTGATAGTCCTTTTCCCCTGTTACTAACTTTATTTTTTCCCCACCTACTTATCCTTGTCTTGGTTACCTTCTGTATCTTTCCTTCTGCCCGCTAGGTGGCAGTACAATCCAGCTTTGTGCCCTTGCTGTCTCCCCCACTTGTGCTTGCTTTAGCTCAATATAATTCTTCTTTTCTTCTATTTCTCATCTCTTGCCCTGCTGCTTCACCTCCTAGCCCCTACTCTTCTCATCCTTTACCTACTTTAGACTATATCCACTTCTAGCTTCCCTGCTTAATTATCCTCTCTCCTACACCATACCTGCTCTACTAGAAGCTACATACCTATTACTCTGTCTCCTTCTCTTTGCCCCTTACTGATTGTCTCCTTTGAATCCTCCACCACTTTGACCCGCTCTGTTTGCCCTACGAGCTCACTCCGCTCCCCTACCCTACCCCCAATTCCCATCCACCCCCAGTGCTGTTAAACTTAAACACCTCTGACCACACCCACTTAACTACTCAACCTATCCCCTTAGACTACTACTTATCAACCCCACCCCTTCCCCAATTCTCTCTATAACTAACCCCACCCTTCAATAAATTTACTTTTCATCCCTCTACTTCTCTGTTACCCCTCCCATAAGCCACCTCTCATCTATTCTACCTTAAATTTCTCGTATCTTTACTTTGTTTAACCCTCTACATAATCTCTTAACCCCACTATCACAAATGACCTTCTTACTTAACTATACCCTTAAGAACTTTCTTCTTATTACTTCTTCAATAATATTCCTAATTTCACCCTATGCCCTAACCTTCTATGAACATCTCTCTTTAATTAATAATGAACCTTCCCATCAACAAACATTACCAATCACACAGCTCAACTTCTCCCATAGTAATATAACGTCTACTTCAGTTTACCTACTCCCAAGGTTCCATAGATCTTCCCATGTTACTTACTTCTCCAGCAAGATAAGCCCACCCAAGTACCTTAAAAGCATAAAGACTTTACTAAAATATCCCACTCAACTTCTATTAGATGGCGATATTCATCCTAATCCAGGCCCAAACCCTCCAATCTACAATAACCCACAAAACAAAACAACTAATTGTTTCTCTACCTCTATAAAACTAGGTAATTCTCTTAGAATAACACAACTCAACATCCGTAGCATTAACAATAAACTTACTTAACTGCATGCCCTCTTACAAGTGCATGCATTTGATATCCTTTGCCTTACAGAAACCTGGTTGAAACCCTCTACTCATGACCTAGAAATAACCCCACCTGGATATAACATCCTAAGATGTGACCGTACCACCAAGAAGGGTGGAGGTGTAGCTGTCTTATACAAATCTGAACTTCTAGTTTCATGCTTTAATGTGTTACTCCCCTCTAATACCAATGCAGAAACACTTACCATTAAACTCCAACTTAATAAATCTAAATCTATTTATATAATCTGCACCTACATCCCTCCAGGAAATAATATTAACACTCCTGAAAAGATTCTTAGTAGCCTTTCCACCCTACTACCTCAAGAAACTATTGTACTAGGTGATTTTAACATTGACTGGACTACTTGCAACTGTCCTAATCCTAACACCCACATAAATCTTTATGGCTTCACTCAAATAATAAACACCCCAACAAGAATCCAAAAACCTAGTAATAAAGAAGGTGCTCTTGACTGGATACTTATAAATAGTCATCCTGAAACCTATACTTCAGGAACACTTCCAGATGACCTTAGTGACCATGTTCTTACCTATATAACAAAACAAAAGGCTCATACACCTACTAATAACACATTTATAACCTATTGCTCCAAAAAACACTTTAAAGCAGAGAGCTTTCAGAATGAACTAAAGGCCTGTAACTGGTCACCTCTGAAACAACTCAATCTAGATGAAGCAGTTTCTTACTTTAATACCAAGTTCCTACATATCCTAGATCACCATGCCCCCTTTCGCTATTCCCGAGTTCGGACTAAAACAGCCCCATGGCTCACAAAACAAAGGACAAAATGCTCCTACGGAACAAAATATGGGCCAGATGGAGAGCCACTAAGAGCTCTGCTGACCACCTATATTTTAAACAGCTAAGAAATGCAACCAAAAATGACATTATCTTAGACAAGAAAAACTACTATCTCCACCTTCAATAATCACACCCAAATAACCCTAAAAAGTTTTGGTCAGGCATTAATAAACTTCTCCATCCAGGACATACCAAAACTCCAGCCCCATCTTCAGTTCCCCATAATAACCCTTTGCAAATAGCAGATGCCTTTAATAATTACTTCACAGAAACTATACAAACTCTTGCAAACACAATATCTCCCATATCCCCCAGCACTTTACAAAACACAAACAGTTCAGTGCCTCCCTTCCATATACAACCTGTGCCAACATCCTTTATCTGCAAACTCCTTCAAAAACTCAAACCTTGCACCGTTTCTGCCGACCACCTACCAGCAGAATACCTTCAAATAGCTTCCAAAGTCATAGCATATCCCATATCCATCCTTATAAACCGAACAATCATAGAAGGTAACATCCCATCCATATGGAAAGTCTCCCATATAATCCCCTTACATAAAGGAGGCAAATCCACTGATATCTCCAACTTCCGACCAATTACATTGCCCTCTCCATTAGCCAAAATAATGGAAAAATGTATTCACCATCAACTACTCCATCTGCTCCACAATAACTTACTTGCCAACTGTCAGCACGGCTTTAGGCCCTTTCATAGTACAACTACCACCCTTCTATCTTTTACTGACTGTATTAACAAGAATTTAAATAATAACTCTCTATCTTACGCACTATTCATTGACCTATCAAAAGCCTTTGATATGGTTAACCATGACTTACTAATTAATGCCCTAAAAGCCCAATCTCTTGACCCACAAGCAATACTTTGGTTTACATCCTATCTAAAAAATAGACAACAAGCAGTGCTGTGGGACAATATTCTCTCCACACCCCTCCCTGTAAACATTGGAGTCCCTCAAGGCTCTATCCTCGGCCCTCTTCTATTTTCCATCTTTATTAATTTTCTAAATACTGTTGTTCCTCAAGTCACATGCATACAATACGTTGATGATTCTACTTTAATCTGTACTGCTAAGTCATCAATCTCTCTTCAGACCCTTACTCAAGCAGTTTTTAACACAGTTGAAAATTGGTTCACCCATCACTACCTCCTCCTTAACCCTAAAAAAACAAAATTATTACTTTTTGCCCCCACTCAAAAGTCACCAGAGTTCCACTTCACAATTATCTCTAACAATGGAACTACTATTTCCCCTGACACTACTACACGTCTACTAGGCATAACCATAGATAATAACCTCATCTTCGATGAACATATCAACAATACTATGCAGACTGTCAATAAAAAACTAGGCTCCCTGTATAGAATCAAACCCTTCCTCACACCACTAGCTAAAACCTCCATTGCCCAGACTCACCTAACTTCTACTCTATTCTATGCTTCCGCCATATACATCAATCTATCAAAACACAATCCAAGCAAGCTTGAAACTAGCTATGTTATATAGCTAGATTTTCACTGCCACCCCCTTCAGAACCCACCACTGTCACAACCTTAAACAACTTGGATGGTCAGAACTACAAAACCATCTACTGTATAAGCAACTGCAACTGCTTATCTCACATAATATTCTTTATCACCCAAACAATACCCCAATCCTCTCTAACCTGATCACCCCATATAGAAATCTTCCAACACTTCGCTCAGCAAATAAGCTATTAATCTCCAATATTAAATCAAACAATAAAGCTGGGGACTCACTTTTTACTAACATTGTGGGTAAAATCTGGAACAATCTTCCTAGTACACTCACGTCTCTCTCATCCACACCACTCTTCAAGAAACATCTCAAAGAACATCTGAAATTTCATTGGCTTTGTCCCTGTTCTAAACCAGACTAAACCCTACTTTTCCCCCTTAATGCTCTTTTTTCTATACCCCTTCCTTCTAACCTTTGTCCCCTCTACAGCTTTAATCAATAGAAACTAACCTTATTCTAGCCCTTGTGATTCTTGCCTTCTTCTGCTCTCTCTCTTTCTCTTTCTCAGACCTACTAATCATTACTTCAGAATTCTGTGTGTCCTTGTACTCAATTGTATTTTAAACCTTGCACAGCCTGCGAGCTATTATTCACAGAAACAATTTTTTTGATTTTCTTAAATCTTTTTTTAATTTCTTTGTATTTGAATTTAGTCATTTTTAACTATTGTAATCTTTTTTGTAATTTACTAATGCTTGGAGCTTATCTCCCTGGGCCTCTACTGAAAATGGACATGTATCCAGCTAGACTAGCCCAGCCAACAAATGTAAAATAAATAAATTGCTGTTGACCTCTAAATGTTTATATATTTAGTTTCCATTGTTTCTGGATAATCTTTACTAGCTACATGTTCCCCTTAAATCACCACACTTCCAGGTGGTAGTAAATTTACTGTACTTTGTTGTGTGGAGTCTGCATGTCCTCCCCACAGTCGAGTGATGTTGAAAGACATGCAGGTAGGTGCATGCATGAATGGGTGTGCCTTCGTTGAAGGTTGGGCTGGCACCTCAGCACCGTAAAAAATCTACTGCCAACCATAAGCGGACCAGAGTTCCGCTGTGGTGACCCCTAACCAGGAAAACCTGAAAGAGTTGTTTAGGAAGAATAACTACTACCTGTGAAATTCTTTTTATTTTGCTCTTTACAAACTATTTTTATTGCACTCTCTGTGATATCACTTTCCATTGCAGTTGCATACTTTTAAAACATGTTTCATGCTGTCCATTAGCAGTTTTAGTTTTGATACAGGCCTCATAACATTTAACCTTTGTCAGGCAGTTGGTGCAGAAATTTAAGGAGCTGTTTCCAGTGGTCCAGGGTTTGATTCCCTCAGCTGCTATTGCCTATTTGATATGAAAAGGAATGGGCATGTCTGTGCAATACAAAGTAGATTAATAGGTGAGATATAGTATTACTATAAGTCATGTAGTGCATGAACAAAGGTTAAAAATTAGGTAATATAATAAAAGTAAATAAAGATTTTAAAAAAGTATGATCATTGACAGGAAAAATTAAAATGATACAAGACAATCAGGATTATAAAAGAATTATGTAAATATAGCAATAATGAAATCAGGGATCTAGTATTATTATTGCAGTATAATTGTGTAAATATAATAGGAATTAAATCAGGGACATAAGATTATGATGTAAGCAAATGGAAAGTAAGTAGTATAAGGAGAGATATTTTGATGACGGATATTTTTAGATTGTTGGTAAACTTATATGATGAGAAATGTATATAAGAAGTTTTATATTAGTGTATCAATATTGTGATGAGTGTAAGCCATATCAACCTGTTTGCTATTCTCACTAAGTACTACAGGAGTCTTAACTTGTACTTAAACTACCTCCACTTCAGGTAAACAAGGCCTAAGTTTAACATTTCATGCAAGGACAGCACCTCAGTAATGTACGACTCCACTTGTGGTGGAGTACAGTGTCAGTAATGTGACATGAATTTAAGCACTTGCTGTGGGGATAGTGCAGGCTACCAGTTACCAACTAACTTAGAATTGATCTTTTCTGTACTTGCAATTCCAAAAGTCTTTCTGTAAAATATTTATTTATTGATTTATGTATTTTGTTTTCCCAGAAGGTGTTTATGGGATATGTGAACAGTGCTAATTTTTGTTATAGGCAGCCTAGCTCTAATGTTTGAATTTTCATTTTGTATGTCTGATAACCTTTAATTATGCTTTTATGGTATTCTGTTAAAAGGGGGTTGCTGTCATCTGATGGGAGGAATAAATGGATCATGCAAGGTCATATAAATCACTTTCTTATATTTGAAAGAGGGATAAATAATTTTCCTAGTGTAGATGGATGCTTGAAGGGTTATCTGTATACAAGGAACTCATTAGCCTACAATGATCTGATAGAATAGGTTTTCTACTGACTGAATTAAATAAGCCTCTGATCTACACATAAAGTCTAAAGGATTGCAGGCAGGTACATTTTAGAACTTTCACAATAACATAACAGATACATACAAGGGATCATACAAATAATTTGAGGTTATTAACAAAGGCTGTTTGCCAGGCATTTTGTTATGGACAATCATATGGTAACTATGAGGCCAAATCAGCAAACATAAAACATTTATTGACAGTAATACAAGACTTGCTGGCCATGTTAAACTGTATTGTAGTCATATACATTTAGCCTTTCAAATGTCTGCTAAATGAAGACCCAGAGGGAAGCTGAGAAGGGCGAATATGGCTAGAACATAGAGTTATTTCTGTCTTTGACAACTATCAATGGAAACATCCAAAGCTAACTCAGAATCTCCTCTGATAGGGTCATCACTGGTATCTACTTTCAAAGTAGCATGTTTTTTTTTTTAAAGAAACCATATTGTGGTTTGAGGTGGTATTCATCTCACACTCTCCATGTGACTATCTTCTTTCAGTGTTTGTCAGCTTGTTTAACCAGTGCTGGGCAAAACCTATTTACACCTGGACCCAAGGAGAAAAGTTCACAAAAAAATGAACAATTTAAAATTTGTTATAGTGACTCCAAAATACTAAATAGGTGGAAAATGGATAAAGTAAATAGATATTCATAGCACTGTAGATGTACTCTGTTTAGAACACTCATATTAACATGGCAAAGAAATATACAAAGGTTTATCACACAACTTCCATCTGATATGCATTTAAGGTAGAATCAGGAGACATGATCTCTTGTACTCCTCATCCTCTGCTTATTATATATGCTATCTCTGAGACACACAATTTCAGGGGAAGGTCATATTTCCCTACTCCGAGACTTGTACGCACATCTCAACAGCATAAAAGTCCAGAAGTTGGTGAAATACTCTCTGCCCAAACAATCCAAATTAAATCCAAACTGAGAGTATACCACAACTAAAGCACACTTTAATACACAGTAAAACAATCCAATCAACATACATCATCAGTAAAACATCATTAAACAATGTATATCATGAAAGATCAAACCTTTAAAAATATATTATTCGATGTGTCAAATGTGATTTCAAAGTTGGGTTCAAGGACAGCCTTTCATTCAACCGAGGTAATTTATCACTATTCAATCATATTATCCATTCCTGTTCTCTTAGCTCAGTTAAATTCTTAAAACCTCCTCCTGTCAGACTGGTTAGTAATAGTTCTAGTGCTAGAAACTTAAAGTTATGGTCCTGACTCTTATCAAGTACATGCTGGGCCAGAGTATTCGTTGTCTTCTTATTTCTGATATCATTGATATGTTCTAAAACTCGATCCTTTAGACATCTATCGGTCTTTCCAACATAATAGCCACAACATTCCACACAACAGGCAAAATAAATCAAATCCTTTGTATGGCAATCTGCATAAAGGGAAGTTTTAATAACAAAATTCTCTGTTGGATGTATAAACCTATTGTCTGTATGAATGTATTTACATGCCTTAGATTTTCTGCAACAGAATGTCCCTTCATGATCTGATGGGAGAATATACAAGTTCCTCATGTTCTTATTCCATAACTGTCTCTTCAGTGAGAGACTATTCTCTCTAACGGTGACACCCATCTCATCAGGAAAATAGTTCTTAGTGAATGGGACAAATTCACAAGGTTGACTGACATCAGTAAACTGCATAATAAGACAGTGGACATAATTTTCAGGAAAGGACACAATATGAAAAATATTTTGGAAAATCAAAGTTTGGCTAAGGGGAGGAAGGACATGATTAAAAAGAATATCACTTTTTAGTGTGGTGCATGTCAACAGTGCCAGTATATTTCTAGCAAAGAAAAAATATTTATTAGAAGTCGTAACAGGTTTGTAGAAGGTAAGGTTTATTCCAACTGCAACACCTTTGGAGTGGTATATTTAGCTCAGTGCAAACCATATGGGGCATTCTACGTAGGTAAGACTGAGCGGGCACTTAAGTGGAGAGTTTATGAACACTACTATGACATACATAATAAAAACACCAATAATGCACTTTATAAGCACTTCTTGGAATGTAACCAAGCTACGTACTGCTTTTTTGCCCCTGAATGCATACCGAAGGATGGTAGGTTTGGCCTTTTGAGAAACAATCATAGAATTCAAGGAATTATATTGGCAGATTGTACTTGAGGCAAACAAGCCTCCAGGGCTTAATGATAATATTTCCATTGTCCCAGTATTAAAACAGAGAGCTGCAAAGCTGTAAAACAGTAAAAATGTAATTACATCTGTATGACACTAGATGGAGTTTTTTCTTTTTGCTTAAAATTTTGTCTGGAAGGATTTCACCTAGATTTTATTTCTTTTTTAACATATAAAGTTGAACCCATTGAGACATTTTATGTAACATTTTTTTATTGAACAAGTTTTCAGTATAATTTTTATGGATCATATTATTATTATTAGGTTTTTAAAGCATTTTACCATTTTAATTTTTTGAATGACAATGTCATTTTCTTATTGGTTTATCAATATGAGGTTTAGAAGTCTGTTTTTAACTGATAAAACTGCTGTGTGGATTATTCTTGTGTTTATGTTCCTGAATTCACTTAAAGCCTGCTTTCAACTTGAGTGTTGTTCTCAAACCTTCCTTCAGTGCTAGGTGGTTTGTTATCTGGTTTTTGCAGTTTGCAAGCACTTGTCCTGATATACTTTCTACTTTGGGGCAATGGAAGGTGAGATGACCCTTCTGGGAGCCGAAAAGGTAAGGAAGGAGGAAATGGGTGGAAATTTGCAAAATTATTGGACATTTTCACAGCTAGTCGATCTGCTTACACCTATTGGTCATTCACTGGCAGCTGTAGCTACTAACCTCTCCAACTTTAGGATTCAGGACATGAATCCTCAGAGGGGAAGCCAGCAACATCAGAGGGAGGCTGTTAACAGTGGTTGTTTGGCTGTTGAGTACAATGAACTGGATTTGGATTTTATTAACACTCCAACTTAATGTTTGGCTTTGTAAACAACTGCCTTTTAAAGGAACTGCAAATGTAAAGCAAAATGTGAATAATTGTTACAATGAATATCTTGATAAAATCTATGTACTTATGCTAAGACACAAAAGTTTAAATATTGAAATTACGTAGTTTGAAGAATGTCTTAGTCTTAAAATTGTACTAAAGTGCTTGAGAGTTTTTAAATTCCCAAATACTGTTGTGGAAGGAAATTAATTTTATGATGAACTGTTACATATTTTTGATAGATGTGGGTTTGACTTGATGAAAGTTATGATAAAACGGAACACTGATAAAATAGAAGAATTATTTAAACAAATTACTGAAATGAATGAATGTATTATAAAGACTTATTATTTACAGTCAACTCAGAGAAAGAAAAATATTTTAATTTGAGGAAAAGTATGTATGACAAATCTACTGTTATTATTAATAGAAAGAAAAGAAAGATTGAGAGAGACCTACTGGAATACAAAGAGAAAAGGAGCTATCCTTTACCTAAGGTTAATAGAAAGACTACTAACAATGAATGGAACATTTAGGACATGAAACATCTGAGCAAGAATATGTACGGGACAATGAATGGGGACAGAATTTACAAGGGCAGAATGGGAATTCTTTTTATAGAAATGACCCTTTAGAATTTCCACCCCTCATCAGATCCAGCAGGATAAGAAACAGGAACCAAGCACAGTTCAACCCAATGTATGCACGGTTGGGGTATATGAGGGGCAGAACAACACGACAGGGGAGACAGTAACAACTATTTTTGTTATTAAGGATGGACATACATATGCACATAACTTTAATATTGTTAACTATAGTGTTATCAATTTAACACCTAGCCACTTCGACCTAATGTCGAAGAGATTGAAGTTCATTCCACGTAGGAAATGTGATACAAGTAAAACCATCATTGATTTAAAAATGTTTGTACGTAAAATTAACTTAGAGATCTTAGGAAACCAGAACCCTGTAGTTGACCAGAGTAAAAAACATCATAGGAAGAGTACATATAACCCCCACTCCACCCACAACTTAAAAATTTCGAAATGGTGGTTGAAAATGAACTGAGAAGGTAAATTACCAAGAACAAGTTTAGTTACAACCTTTCAACAAATGAGAAGTGTATTTTGGATCAATTAAGATCTGACAAGAGCATATTAGTAATGAAACCGGACAAGGGGGTGATTGGCATTATGGACAAATTGCTATATGGAAGTAAAATGTTAACTGTGTTAAACGATGAAGACAAATACATTTCTGCTTCTAGAAATGAGATTAACATAGCCTACAACAGGATAGACTTGGCCCTTAAAGATATGCTACTTGATGGTTCTGTTAGTTTTAGTACCTTTTCCTATCTCAAAAATGACAACCCCAGAATACCCACCATTTTTGGGATACCAAAAATACACAAGGGCACAGAGGAGCCACCCCTGAGGTTGTTTCAGGAAAAGGATCAAAAACAGAACCACTAGCCAAGTTTGTAGACTTTAAAGTGAAAGATCTTTGGTTAAATGAGAATGAAATCCTAAAAGACTCTTGTGATTTTTTAAGAACTATCACACCAGATTTATTCAATAAAGACATCCTTTTTGTAACTATTGATATAGTCGAATTATTCAGTGTAATTCCCCCTGACATTGGCCTTCAATGGTTTGAAGAAGCCTTGGCCACAAGAGGTGGTCTAACAAGCAATGATTTTCATGTTTGTATAGAATTAATGGACCTAGCTCTTAAAAATAACTATAGTTACTTTGAAGGGGAATTTTTTTCACCAGTTGAAGGGTGTTGCTATGGGGGCTAGATGTACCCCACATATGCAAATATAGTTCTCTCCATGTGGGAAGAAAAATTCATACTCGAATCACAATACACATCCTGTTGGTCCCTCTACAAGAGATACCTGGATGATATCTGCCTTTTTTTTGGGTGGACACCAGGGAGAAGTTACTTAAATTTACTGATTACATCCAGAATACAACCAACTTTATGAGGTTCACGTATGACATTAATATAGACAAAGTCAACTATTTGGATGTCACTATACAGAAACTGGATAAGAAGTTTAAGTCCACCACTCATAGGAAAAAAACTTTTTCCAACTCATTTCTCTGTCTCTCAAGTGCACACCCTGTGCACTAGAAGACCGGTATAGTCAAAGGGCAAATGGTAAGGGCCAGTAGAATGTGCTCAAAGGATACAGATTTTAAAATCGAACTGGCATTGTTAGAAAATATGTTCCTGGAATGTGGATACCTCTCAGTCCTGATCAAAGAAATTAGAAGTGAAGCTATTTAGCAGAGGACTGAGAAATATGCCCCTATTTTAGGTATTAAGAATATTGGGGGGTTGGGGTTGGTGGTGAGGCTTCTAATTCACCCAACAATGAGAACATCAACCATTACCAGAGCGCTTTTGTCACAGAGTATAATGGTGACACCAATCTCATCAGGAAAATAGTTCTAAGTGAATGGGACAAATTCACAAGGTTGACTGACATCAGTAAACTGCATAATAAGACAGTGGACATAATTTTCAGGAAAGGACACAATATGAAAAATATTTTGGAAAATCAAAGTTTGGCTAAGGGGGATGAAGGACATGATTAAAAAGAAAGGCACTTTTAAGTGTGGTGCATGTCAACAGTGCCAGTATATTTCTAACAAAGAAAAATATTTATTAGTAGTCATAATAGGTTCATAGAAGGTAAGGTTTATTCCAACTGCAACACCTTAGGAGTGGTATATTTAGCTCAGTGCAAACCATGTGGGGCATTCTACATAGGTAAGACTGAGCAGACACTTAAGAGGAGAGTTTATGAACACTATTATGACATACATAATAAAAACACCAATAATGCACTTTATAAGTGCTCCTTGGAATGTAACCAAGCTATGCATTGCTTTTTTGTCCTTGAATGCATACCCAAGGATGGTAGGGGTGGCCTTTGGGAAATGGCCATAGAATTCAAGGAATTATATTGGCAGATTGTACTTGAGGCAAACAAGCCTCCAGGACAAAAACAGAGAGCTGCAAAGCTGTAAAACAGTAAAAATGTAATTACATCTGCATGACACTAGATGGAGTTTTTTTCTTTTTGCTTAAAATTTTGGCTGGAAGGATTTCACCTAGATTTTATTTCTTTTTTAACATATAAAGTTGAACCTACTGAGACATTTTATGTAACATTTTTTTTATTGAACACGTTTTCAGCATCATTTTTATGGATCATATTATTATTATTATTAAGGTTTTTAAAGCATTTTACCATAGGGGTATATATTTTAATTTTTTGAATGAAAATGTCATTTTCTTATTGGTTGATCAAAATGAGGTTTAGTACTTAACAGGCAGCACCATTTCACTTGCTTTATCTGATGAAGTCTGTTTTTAACTGACGAAAATGCTGTGTGGATTATTCCTGTGTTTATGTTCCTGAATTTGCTTAATAAAATTTGCTTTCAACTTGAGTGCTGTTGTCAAGCTTTCCTTCAGTGCTAGCAGGTTTGTTATTAAAGCCAGTCTCGTTTCATACCTACAACTTTATCTATTTACCCGGTTGTATCTAAGGGGGCTAGAAAAATATGGTCTGCCTATACCATCCCTGTCTAATAACAGCTAGTCAATGCATTTTTAAATCTCATCGCAGTTATAACCTCTCTCTACAAAATTATGTCAACTCCCATAGTGCTTCATTTAAATCATTCTCATCTATATGCAGCCTCATGGTCCTTATAACCTGTCCCTTCACAATATTACGTGGTATATGTCAAGGATGCATACTACATTTATGTAGTAGATTGTCCTTCTTGCATCCTTTCTTAAAAATTTGTGTTTTTAGTCTCCCTTCTACAGTCTTACTGATGACAACATCCAAGAAACTAACTAATTGCACTGAACACATATCCATAAACCTCAGAAAAGATGTCGTACAGTGTAGATATTCAACAAAACCATTTACTAGACTTAAAGGACCTTTCCATGAAATAAAAATGTCGTCTACAAATCTCCTATAATAAAAAATATATTCAGCAAAAACATTGTTCTTAAAAACATATTCTTGCTTCCATCTAGCCAAAGCAAGGTTGGCATAGCTGTTGGCAGATGTCATGCCCATTACTACGCCAAACTTCTGTAAACAAAATGATTAATTGAAAATAAACACATTGTTGTTCAGAACCAAGTCAAGTAGAGTACAAATTAACCCTACTTTATCTGGTGTCATAAAATTCCCAGCAGTCAAAAAAGATCTTATATTCTCAATGCCCCATTTATTGGGTATCACAGTAAAGAGGGAGGCTATATCTAATGTAATAAAAATATAATCATCATTAATATTCACATCACAACCTGACATTAGGAGGGAGACTAAAAACACAAATTTTTAAGAAAGGCTGCAAGAAGAACAAATTTACTACATAAAAGTAGTATGCATCCTCAACATTTACCACACAATATTGTGAAGGGACAGGTTATAAGGACCATAAGGCTGCATACAGATGAGAATGATTTAAATGAAGCACTATGGGAGTTAAGGCATAATTTTGTAGAGAGAGGTTATAACTGTGATGAGATTAATAAATGCATTGAATAGATGTTGTTAGACAGGGATAGTATAGCCAGACTATATTTTTCTAGCCCCCTTAGATACAACCAGGTAAATAGACAAGGCTGTAGGTATGAAACAAGACTGGATTTAAATTATTCTAGCAATATTGATGTGGTTTGTGAAATTATTAAGAAGAACTGGGCTATACTGAAATCTAATGAGAAAGTAGACAAGGTAGTGAATGAGAAACCTAGCTTTACTTTCTGGAATAGTCTCTCGCTGAAGAGACAGTTATGTTATAAGAACATGAGGAACTTATATATTCCCCCATCAGATCATAAAGGGACGTTCTGTTGTAGAACATGTAAGCCATGTAACTACATCAGTACAGGCAATAGGTTTATACATCCAACAAGGAATTTCATTATTGAAACTTCCCTTTATGCAGATTGCCATACAAAGGATTTGGTTTATTTTGCCTATTATGTCGGAAAGACCAACAGACATCTAAACGATAGAATTTTAGAACATATCAATGATATCAGAAACAAGAAGACAACAAATACTCTAGCCCAGCATATACTTGATAAGGGACAGGAGCATAACTTTAAGCTTCTAGTGCTGGACGTATTAGTAGCAGTCTGAGAAGAGGAAATTTTAAGAATTTAACTGAGCTAAGAGAGCAGGAATGGATAATATGACTGAATAGTGATAAATTTCCTAGGTTGAATGAAGGGGTTTCCTTGAAACCAACTTTGAAAGCACGACATTTGACACACTGGATAATGTATTTTTAATTGTTTGATTTTTTTTATTGATATACATTATTTAATGACGTTTTATTGATGCTGTATGTTGATTTGATGATTGTTAATATAAATAAGGGTGGGGGTTATATTTATGTAGGTCTGAAGAAGCAGTTGTGAAAATAGACTGTGAAAGTGCTTGCCTTTTTTATTGTTTTACTGTGTATTAAAGTGTGCCTTTAGCCGTGGTATACTCTCTTTCATTTTGGATTTAATTTGTATGCACATCCATCAATCATTAGATTTTGTTAGCTAAACAGAGGTCGACCTAAGGTAGACTCAGCCATCTTCAGAACCCACACCCACACACACACACACATATGGATCTATTCAAATCCATTGAATACTGTCAACATGCATAATGTTGTCCCCGACTTTTTCTACATTATGCATGTTGACATGCTGCTCAGCTCATGTAAAACCTAAGAAAAAAACAAAGTTTTGTTTTTTTGCAGCAGAGCAAGTGCCTTCCTGCACCCCCCCCATGCCTACTAATTATATACTCTCACTTCAAGATAGCATAATCCCCGGGGAGAAGGGTATATTCCCCTACCTGAGGATTGTCGATCTAGCATGCCTGTCGACCATCTGTTTTATCGACCAAATTGGGTCAGTTAAATAGATGTCGACCAAAGTGCCCCTAGTTGTTGACTGTACAGTCAATGTAAATGATGCCTTTTATATTTAATACACACACACACACACACATACATACATATAGTAATATAGTGTGGTGGCTTCACTGGATATCTGCCCAACAGATAGGGCAGATGCAGGGTGATTTGGCATTGTAATACTTGTTTGGGCCAATATGAAGTACTGGCGTGGCACAGGAGTACTATGAAGGATGTTGTTTGTGATAAGTTATTAAAGAGTAGTAATGGGGACTGGTGATAAGTTATTAAAGAGTAGTAATGGGGACTGGTCCCTTTAAATCAGCATGCTCTCTAATTAGTGATAACCTGCTACATGTTAAGAAGATGGGTTCAAAATAGCAGAAGTTATTGGGAGGTCCAGAACCATGTGGACCCTCTGTGTTCCTGGAGTTATTCATGGCAAAGATAGACTATTTGAGGCTGAGGAAATTGGCACTGAGACAGAAGTCTGATAAAGAGCCTGTATATATCTAGTGGAAGGGTGGGTGGTTGAGGATTTACATAATTATTTGTACTGTACTAGAGAAACTTTGGTAATATATTATTTCATTATGTTAAAGACAATAAGATACATTTTAACTTTTGTTGGAAAAATAGTAACTGTTTCCCTGAATCTGTGCTTGTACTTTATCTTTTATACCTTTCTTTCCTATGTTATAGATACATTAAAGGTATGTATTAATGAAGTGCCTCTATGTCTCATTTTTTTAAAACAAGAAAACACATTTATTAAATGATCACTTATGACATAGGCAATCATACAGTTATATAAATGAAAACAAACCATATCGGAATATTTCTAGTTGCAAGCATTATATATCACTTATGATCTATCCAGTCATTGTCAGTTAAACATTTCATAGCTCATTCAAATCCTGTCTTTTTTTAGACTTCATTCCTTCTCCAGAATGTTATTCTGCATGTATCATTCCCACAATTCCCATTTTTCTATGTAATTTTTTTTCCTACCCTTTTCTAAAGATCTTATTCCCAGGTGTTTACCTCTGTTAATATATTCACTACTTCAAGTACAGATGGATTAGAATTTGATTTCCATTTTGTAGTAATTGCTTTTATGGTAGCCACCATAATTAGACTCAGCAATGCCTTACTATGTCTAGGCAATTCCAATTCTGTATCATAACTCAAAAAATCATGTCCTTAGTTATATCAATTTGCTCACCCAGTATTTCTGTTCACAGTTGCATCTTTATTCCCCATCACATCTCCAACATTTTCTATTTACCTAAGGAAAAATTTTTGGAGTCTACTTGAGGTATAAAAATACCTATGTAAACATAAGCAAAGTCCTAAATCTTCTAGACTTTGTTGCATATTTGGGAGACAAACATATATACCCATATCGTTTCTTTGCAAATTGCTTATGCAGTCCCTCTTCCCAATCCTTTCTAAACTCCTGTGGTCGATTCTTATAGTTATCATGCAATTGTTTATATACTGTACTAATTATCCCTTTTTTAACAGCAGGTTCTGTTATACATTCTACTAAAAACTCAACTGTAATATGACAAGAGAAGGATAACAATGTTTGATTTTAAGGTTATTTCTAAATATAGTTAGGGATACTTATAGTTTCTGTTTTTTTCTTAGAGATAATTTGAAAGGTTTACTCTTCAGAGGCTATTCTTGAAATTATCTGATTTAAACCAGTGATTTCCAAACAGGGTGTTGTGATACCCAGAGGTGTATTGTAACAACTGATGTATTGTTGCTAACTTTGCAGGTGTTCATCCCTCAAGAACAGTGAACAACTTGCTTACAGTGTAGAGTACACTTCAGTAACAGCAGCAGCAGCAACATTGCAATGTGTTCATCCAATATTCTAAATTCCTATAAACTCCAGTTCTAGAATTCATGTTTTTCATTTAATCCTATTCATTCAGTCCATTCAAGTCCAACCTGTGGGTTCTCAAGTCTCTTGCCAGATCTGATGCAGAAGCATCAGTGCTCCAGCCTCCAGCTCCTTTAATAATTATCCCTCCCATAATGCACCACTTCCCTTAGTTACCTCAGATCTCATTTGCTGCCTTAACAAAAGGACATCATTGCTTTGCATCTAAGTACTCCATCTCAGTCTTTTTCTAATGTATAATAACTTTATTACACCTTATGGAGAGGTTAATATTGTTTTAGTATTATATTTAGAATTAGTTTACTATTGAATATTTTTCTTTATCCTTTTCCTTAGTTCCAATGATGGCCAATGATAACACTCTCTCTCCAGAGGTTGTCAGAATACTAATAGCTTCTCAAAAACTTTTTTACACAGAAGGTCTATCACAGTATATAGAAAAGATTTGAGTCCTGGGCTTGCCCACAAAACATTGACTTGTTTTCAGCTCCAGTTTCAGACATCCTCCATTTTCTCACCTTCCTCTTTACTTCAGGCTTATTGTTTTTCCATAATTAAAGTCCACTTTGTGGCCATTTCTAGCTTCCATGTTGGTTTGCAGAAATGCTCACTACCTTCACCCAAGCTCTATAAAGTCTTTTTCAAGGGAACTTTCTTATTAAGACCCTCAGTATGAGATCCAGTCCCCCTTAGGATCTGAATTTCATCTTAGAACTCTTACTAGACCCCCATTCAATCCAACTTCTTTTGTTAATTTTAAATTTATTTTATGGAAGACTATCTTGTTGGTGGCCATTACTTCAGCCAGAAGAATTTTGGAACTCCGTGCACTATCATCCAGTCCTCCATATCTACTATTGCACAAAGACAGGGTATCTGTGAGAACAAAGCTATCCTTCCTAAGGGGATTTCAAAATCAGATATTTCACAACCTATTCATTTCCCAGTTTTCTTCCCAAATTATTCAAACAATAGGAATGTATAAACTTCAGATAACTAAAGGCTGCTCAACCAAACAAAAATATTTAAAAAACAAGGAGAGCTAGGCCACCACAGAGAAACATTTATTGGCTAATAAAATGGTATAAAAACAGCGCAAGCATAGAAACAGGAAAGAGTTCCAAGATAAATTTTAAGTGGATACTCTCTGCTTTAAAGGGGATGGGTACTGGCAACAACGAAGGATCTGATAAAGGGTCTTTGAGATGAAAGTGCTTATCCCTGTTTCTATGCCTATGCTGTTTTTATGCCATTTTATTGTTTTATTAGTCAATAAATGTTTCTCCATGGTGAACTAGCTCTGCTTGTTTTCTAATTATTCAAACAAGGGTGAATACATATTATATACCTTGGATGTACATAGGCAATTGCTCTTTTACCTATACAGAGCTAACCTATTCAGAAAAGATGCACAATCATTTATCTCCTTTATTTCTAACAAACTGGATGAACTCAGCTTCACATGGACTGCAAGCTTGTTCCATAGGAGGGCCAGTCTCCGGAACACATCTGTTTCTATAGCATGGTCTGTTTAAGTCACAGACAAAATTCAGGTCCCTAGACCTTGTATTTCTGGTTCTCTTTGATTTATGAATATGTAAGAGATTCATAAGTGTGGATGCATTGTAACCATTTATAAATCACCCCTAAGCAATCTATAGGAGACTGAGTAGAGGGAAACAGTTTTAAGGTGGTCTCCATAAAGCAAGTTTGCTAAGCCTTTTATTTTTTTAAGGAACCTCTGAAGTCACTGTAGTTGCTGCATATGCCTGGTCAGATATATATCAAAGCCAGCACTGTACTCTATGATTGGTCTGATAAGGGCAGAGTACAGTGGCAGAATAACCTCTTTGGACCTAAATGCCATGCCCTTACTTACACATTGTGCAACATAAAAGATTTTCCTCACCACTGTGGCCACATGGTGGTCAAAGGTAATGCTACTATCTGTGTGTGTACCCAGATCCCTGACCACTGGGTCAACTCTTGGGGGCATATTATCAACATGGTAATTAGCCAGAATACTTGGCTTCCAAAAGGGTACAGTTATGCATTTCTTAGCACTCAGTTAAAGACCATGGCTTTGGTACCATTTGTTAGTCAAACCATAGACCTTCTTGAAGAATACTTGTGTCTGCAGCGAAGTTGATGATAACCCCCAGCTTGCAATCACCTGCAAACTCAGTCAGCCATATCCCTTCAGCATTTGCTTACATTTCAGGGAAATAGATGCCACAAATGAGTGGGCCCAGTACGAAGCTCTGGGGACTCCATTAGTGACTGGTCCCTTGATGGAGGTGGACTCACTTGTTTTGACCTCTTGGGTCATATCAGTAAGCCAGTTGCCTATACAGTTGGTGATAAAAGGGTTTATACCTAAATTAGTGAGGTTGTCTTTAATGTATGTGGGGGGTATTATATCAAAAGACTTGGCCAGGTTGAGGTAGGCTGTGTGCATAGTCTTACCTTAATCCAATGCTTTGGTGGCTCTCTCAAAAAAGTCCACCAGGTTTAATAGGATTGATCTCCCTTTAACAAAGCCGAATTATGAAGGGTCCAGTGTATGCAGGTTACCTAGGTCCTCATTTATCATGTCCATGATGGATGAATAGGATATGAAAGTTTTGTATTTCCCTATTTCATAAGACCTGAAGGACCTTTTTTTTTTTAATTTCTCCAAGTGTTTTAGTTTTCTAATGCCATGAAGGGAATGGACCCCATTCCTAAGTCAAAGTATGATTAAAGTTCATAAAATTAATAGTTTCAATCTTTGATGTTAGCCAAAAGTGCTCTTTGCAGCACCTGCAATGTGCCCAGTAGTGACTCCTTCTGCAATTCATACGGAGTTACATGTATTGGTAACGTATCCAAGTATACGAATGAGGTAAATTCATCTTCAGATATAGTGTTTAAGCTCCAGAAGTTCGATAAACTTTTGGTTAAGATGAAAAAGTTGCAATTAGAAATTAATTATTTTAATGAATGTTTATTATGCAACATAATACCGAAGGGGTTAAGGCACCACCAATACCCTACTGGGCTGGTGCCTAACTCCGATTTTCACAAAGAACTGGTAGTTCTATTTGAACGGAATGGGGCTGACCTACTAAGACTGATGATAAAGCACTATACCATATGGGTAAATGATTTGAGTAATGAAATCATTGAACTGGACGCGTCTATAAAATTTAATATTGAGTTTGATAAATACAAGTATGACTATGACCGAAGTTTTAACAGTGTTGACCAATATTTAGGGAAGTTAAGGTTGAATAAAATCAAGAAATTGGAACGTGACTGTGCCGCTTATGATAACGGCACAGCCTATCCTTTGCCCCCAACTTCTCAAACCTGGCAGCCTTCGGTCACTAGTAATGTTCCTCCTGTTTTTTCTGACGATTTGTTACCTGATAGAGGAGTGCTTAACACTACTAACAATAACGTAAGGTTCCAGAGTGGTCCTGGGGCATCCAACACTGCAGTGGGTGCTGGTAATGCACCTGTTGTGAGACGCAGTGAACGGTTAATGAACCGCAACAAAGCGAATTCCTCAAATGGACAAATGTTTCAACTAAACCAAGGTCACCAGGTTTTTCACGAAGGTGCACGACAGGGGGCGATACCAAAACAAAAGAACAATGCGTATTACAACAGGATGAAGGGACCGAGACACGTGTGATGGACACTATTATTTTTAGTGACTGTGCTAAATCTGAGCTTGACAGTTTAAAGGACAATTGTAACCAAGTAATTTTAGACCATAATTGTTTGGTTGAAAATTTAGATAACATGTCTGAAGTACACTCAGACTTAGCAAATATTGATGTGATATTACCTGTTAATCTAATTTTACCTAATGATCCTTTGAATGAGTTATGTAACAATGTTATGTTCAGTGTACCTGTTGCTGAAGATGTTGTAGATTTGGGGTCTGTTGTGAGGAATGAGGAGCTCGATTCTGTTTTACTTAAACCTGAGATTAAAGTGAACAATACTGGGGATTTCAGGATTTATAACTTTACCTCGGTAACTATACCTGACGAACTGATTGACTTATTAGCTAAAGGATACACCTATGTCCCCAAAAACAACTTCAATATTGTTAACACAACTTTAGATTTAAAACTTTTCACCCGGAAACTGAATTTTAGTTTGATGCTTGGGGGGTATGAGCCAAATGGTAATAATAGTAATCCGTTCAGGATCCCCAGTACGTTCAATCCTCCCCTACACCCTTTGCTTCAACTATTTGAAACTATGTGTGAGTTAGATTTGAGACACAACTCTAAGTATCTGATTAAATCTTACACAAGGTCTGTAAACAACAAAGAGAACGAACTATTAGAATTCATTCAAGCCTATAATTTACGGGTGTGTAAGCCCGACAAGGGTGGAGGGGCTGTTATTTTTGACCAGGAGGACTATTTTGATAGAATGACCAAACTGGTAGATGATGATGCATACGAATTTAGTTCGAGATCTGAAGTTAACAGAGCTTATACTACTATTAAAACTAGTATTGAAGACATGTATATTGAAGGAAGGTTAAATGACGACCGATACAATTACATGCTCGTATTGCATCCTAAATATCCCAGGTTATTTGGCATACCCAAAATTCACAAGAACATCAGTGAACCTCCGATGCGGCCCCTAGTGGACAGTAGGGGTTCACCAACTTACACATGCGCGAAAGTGGTGGATTCCATTCTTAAAAAATATCTAACTGATGAGATTTACATCTGTAAAGACTCTTGGTCCTTTTTGTCCAAGATCAATACAATAGAATACCAATCCAGCTACAATTTCCTTACAGTGGACGTCAAAGATCTTTATACGTGTATACCCCATGATGTAGCCCTGGAGTGGGTAGCAGCCACATTAAAAGAAAAAAATGCCACCAGTATTGAAATTTCATTAGTGATAGAACTTCTTGAAATAATTTTGTATAACAACTTTTTCAAACTAGGTGACAATTTTTATCGTCAGAGAGTTGGGGTGGCAATGGGTTCCCCGTGTGGGGCGAGTCTAGCCAACATGGTAATGGCTTTCTGGGAGAAAAATCATGTATTCAAGAATGATATATTAAGTCCGAGAATACAATTCTACACCAGATTCTTGGACGACATTTTTATTATGTTTGATGGGGACGAAGTATTTGGTCAAAATATGCTGAACATCTTTAACGCTTCTACATCATTCTTGAAATTTACATCAACCTTTAGTACACAAGCCATAGCCTATTTAGACATATGGCTCGAGAAAAGGGATGATTTGAAAGTTTTTGTGTCCACTATTCACAGGAAAACTACACATTCTAATTCATTTTTGCACTTCACCAGCTGTCACCCTAACTTTCAGAAAAGATCAGTAGTTAAGGGACAGCTGGTGAGGGCAGCTCGCATTGTAAGTCTTGATTCAGACTTTAATACTGAATGCGAACTTCTGAGAACCATGTTCACATCAAGAGGTTATCCAATGTCCCTCTTGGATGACCTAATAAGAGAGGTTTCATGTAAGAGACAAATGGGAACTTTTAAACCCTTGTTAAGTGGTAATTTGGATCTAGTGGTTAACAATTTGGAATTAGATCTAGAGAACGCTACTACAGTGATGGTTGATTGTTACCCTAAGGAAACAAGACAAAGCCCTTTAGTTAAAGACAACTACCCCAGACTTATTCTTACCTATAATGTTAATAGTTATGGAGTAGTAGACATTATTAAAAAGAACTGGGACATTTTTAAAACTAACCCATTCCTATACCAAAAAGTTGGTATTAGGCCTCAAATAACATTTAGAAGGGGGAACAACTTGAAAAATTTACTTGAAAGACACCCAAGCCAGTTTGTAAAAACACCTGGCACTTTTAAATGTCAGAGTTGTAGTAGGTGCAGTAGCATCTATGAGACCAACAAGTTTATTATTAATGGAAGAACATATAGAATACAGTATAGAACTAATTGTAACACTCGTAGGATAGTTTATTTGGCTTTATGCCAACAGTGTCCTGGATTCTACGTAGGTAAGACCGATCGTAGACTCCAGGACCGTATATATGAGCATCTTTATGCCATTAAAAAGAATAAGCAAGAGAATGCGTTAGCCAAGCATATATCTATGAACGCTGAACACCGTTTTAAATTTGTGATTATTGATCAAGTTTTTGAAAACCAACAAGGGGCTCCTTTATCTTTGCTTCTAGAGGAAAAAGAATTGAAATGGCAAATAAAGTTGAACTCTTACTCATTTCCTGGTTTGAACGACCTATGTTCGATCAGCTGTATACTTAAACTTAGAAGTTTAAGACGATAGAATCTAGTAGAACGTAATTATATCTTATTGTAGTTTTTAAGTAGTATAGGTTTATTTATTAACACTGTTGCATACCTATGTGTGTTTATTAGAGTATTTGTTGCACTGTATATATACATATTTTTTCGATAATAACTTCTAGTATTTTGTTGTATATTAGTAGTTATTTGACTTGTGTTTTGCAAGTTTGTATAATATTGAAATGAGTATACTACACATATATACATTTTTATGGTTTATATATAAGTTTTGTTTTATGATAGTGTACAAATACACTATTTTAATTACTATGTACAGGTATTTTAATTTATTTCTATGAGATACTTAATGGTTGATGCTGTGGACGATGGGTGCTTTTAAGAGCAAACTAACTGAACACAGTGTTAACCATTTTTAAAGTATGTGAAAAAACAGCTTGAATCGTTAATTGATGATGATTGGTTTCATTAATCAAAGGTATAGGACTATTTAAGACGATTGTTATTGGTTTTTATTAGTTCTGAGGAAGTCATCCTATTCGGATGACGAAAAGCGCTTTAACTTCTTGCAATAAAGTGTCTGAGTCCACGTTTACAGTTTGGTGATTTTTGAGTATTCTCATATTGGCAGAAGTGCCGCGTACGTTTGGAGTGCTTAGTAATCAGTTTTCCAAGTTTTTGTGTAAGTCGAATTTGTTTCAACAGTGATTTCAAAATCAGATATTTCACAACCTATTCATTTCCCAGTTTTCTTCCCAAATTATTCAAACAATAGGAATGTATAAACTTCAGATAACTAAAGGCTGCTCAACCAAACAAAAATATTTAAAAAACAAGGAGAGCTAGGCCACCACAGAGAAACATTTATTGGCTAATAAAATGGTATAAAAACAGCGCAAGCATAGAAACAGGAAAGAGTTCCAAGATAAATTTTAAGTGGATACTCTCTGCTTTAAAGGGGATGGGTACTGGCAACAACGAAGGATCTGATAAAGGGTCTTTGAGATGAAAGTGCTTATCCCTGTTTCTATGCCTATGCTGTTTTTATGCCATTTTATTGTTTTATTAGTCAATAAATGTTTCTCCATGGTGAACTAGCTCTGCTTGTTTTCTAATTATTCAAACAAGGGTGAATACATATTATATACCTTGGATGTACATAGGCAATTGCTCTTTTACCTATACAGAGCTAACCTATTCAGAAAAGATGCACAATCATTTATCTCCTTTATTTCTAACAAACTGGATGAAGTCAGCTTCACATGGACTGCAAGCTTGTTCCATAGGAGGGCCAGTCTCCGGGACACATCTGTTTCTATAGCATGGTCTGTTTAAGTCACAGACAAAATTCAGGTCCCTAGACCTTGTATTTCTGGTTCTCTTTGATTTATGAATATGTAAGAGATTCATAAGTGTGGATGCATTGTAACCATTTATAAATCACCCCTAAGCAATCTATAGGAGACTGAGTAGAGGGAAACAGTTTTAAGGTGGTCTCCATAAAGCAAGTTTGCTAAGCCTTTTATTTTTTTAAGGAACCTCTGAAGTCACTGTAGTTGCTGCATATGCCTGGTCAGATATATATCAAAGCCAGCACTGTACTCTATGATTGGTCTGATAAGGGCAGAGTACAGTGGCAGAATAACCTCTTTGGACCTAAATGCCATGCCCTTACTTATACGTTGTGCAACATAAAATATTTTCCTCACCACTGTGGCCACATGGTGGTCAAAGGTAATGCTACTATCTGTGTGTGTACCCAGATCCCTGACCACTGGGTCAACTCTTAGGGGCATATTATCAACATGGTAATTAGCCAGAATACTTGGCTTCCAAAAGGGTACAGTTATGCATTTCTTAGCACTCAGTTAAAGACCATGGCTTTGGTACCATTTGTTAGTCAAACCATAGACCTTCTTGAAGAATACTTGTGTCTGCAGCGAAGTTGATGATAACCCCCAGCTTGCAATCACCTGCAAACTCAGTCAGCCATATCCCTTCAGCATTTGCTTACATTTCAGGGAAATAGATGCCACAAATGAGTGGGCCCAGTACGAAGCTCTGGGGACTCCATTAGTGACTGGTCCCTTGATGGAGGTGGACTCACTTGTTTTGACCTCTTGGGTCATATCAGTAAGCCAGTTGCCTATACAGTTGGTGATAAAAGGGTTTATACCTAAATTAGTGAGGTTGTCTTTAATGTCTGTGGGGGGTATTATATCAAAAGCCTTGGCCAGGTTGAGGTAGGCTGTGTGCATAGTCTTACCTTAATCCAATGCTTTGGTGGCTCTCTCAAAAAAGTCCACCAGGTTTAATAGGATTGATCTCCCTTTAACAAAGCCGAATTATGAAGGGTCCAGTGTATGCAGGTTACCTATGTCCTCATTTATCATGTCCATGATGGATGAATAGGATATGAAAGTTTTGTATTTCCCTATTTCATAAGACCTGAAGGACCTTTTTTTTTTAAATTTCTCCAAGTTTTTTAGTTTTCTAATGCCATGAAGGGAATGGACCCCATTCCTAAGTCAAAGTATGATTAAAGTTCATAAAATTAATAGTTTCAATCTTTGATGTTAGCCAAAAGTGCTCTTTGCAGCACCTGCAATGTGCCCAGTAGTGACTCCTTCTGCAATTCATACAGAGTTACATGTATTGGTAACATATCCAAGTATAATTGTAAATACTTTTTTTAAGACCTATTGCCCCTGCTACTATTGGAACTGTCTGGGTATCCTTCTTCTACATTGCCCTCATTTCTGCCCGCAAATCTTGGTATTTTATGACTTTGTGTCTCTCTGTACATAAGACACTGTAGTCACTGGGTGTAGTGATTACAATAATCAATGCTACTTTGGACTTCTTTTCATGGACTACTATGTCTGGTTTTCTCACATCTATTTTGTGAACTGTTGGTAATGGTTGATCCCATGTGATAAAGACTTCATCATTTTCTATGATGCTTTGTGGCTCATGTTTCCAGTGTTTTTCAGCTACTTCAATATATTATTTGCACAATCCCAGTGCAACAGTCTTGCCACATTATTATGCCTTTAGTATATCACAACCAGCTACAAGATGTGCAACTGTTTCCAGTTCTGTTTTACAAAACCTACATTTGTCCATTTCTCCCACATGTTGAAGGAACTTTGTAAAGCATAGTGTACGTAGTCAACTACCTTGGGTCGTCAATATTAACCTTTCATCTTTTGTTTTAAATTCACCTTTCCTTAACCATTCCTGTATTCAGTGCTGATCAACATAAGGTTTTTCCAAGAGTTTCCTATACTTGCAGTTATATTTATGCATTTTCAACATTTCTTGCCTTCTCATTTGATCCTTCACCTTATAGTCTTTCTTTTCTTTTTTTTGTCACGTTCAGTTGCCTTATTTTTATCTACTTCTGGTTTGATTTCCATTTCCACTTGATTTTATTTATTTTTTATTTATTTTACATTGATTTCCATTTCCACTTGATGCCATTATGTCTCTGCTAAACTAAACGGGGAAGTCATCTTAGACTTTTTCTCCTCATGTTTAAGAACTTGCAGGGTCTTGTGGGTCAGATATGTGTGCAGTCCCACGATTACAGATCTATACATGTAATCAGTTTTGAGGAGCCTCATACCTCTTTCAGAATGCGGAATATATAATCTTTGTGTACAATGATTTTTATGAATCATTTGATGAGCATGTGGCATCCTTCTTGTTTTCCTGTCTAACCTGTCCAACACGTTTTGGGGTCAATCAATTATTCCAAAGCTGTAAGTTAAGACAGGAAGAGCAAATTGATTTAGCTTGGACCATATTCCTAGATGTCAGTGTTGTTTTTAGTGCTAATTTAAGCCTTCTAAAATATTCCTTACTAAGTTTTATTCACATTTGTTCATGTTTTATTGTTGATCCTTCATCATTTCCCAAATATTTATACACTCCTTCTTGCTCAGGGTCTTTTATATCACATTATTGTTCCAAATTGGTGTTTTCTTGGTGCTGCAGCTTTTTTACTTTAAAGGTTGCTTTTGCACATTTATCAAGACCAAATGGCATTCTTACATCATCTGAAAAAGTTTTAACCAGTTGCAGTTGTGCTTTCAATTCCTTATCTGATGAGCTATACAGTTTTAAATCATCCATAAGAAGAATGTAAGATGTCTTTACACTGTTTTGTTTTCTAGGAGCCAAATTATAGCCATGGCCTGATGTGTTAAGTAGACAGCTTAATGGATTAAGGGCAAGGCAAAAAAGCAACGGTAACAGAGAGTCACCCTGGAATATCCCCCTTTGGGTTTTTATCCCTGGAATAATAATTTGTCCTTTATCATGGCTTAACTGCAGAGTGGTTTGCCACAGTTTCATGGATGCTATGATGCAGTTTATCAGTGTAGGGTGTATCTTACACATTTTTAAACACTCTTTTTTTCCATGGGATACTGTCAAATGCTTTTTTGTAGTCAGTCCATGCCATACTTACATTCTTCTCCTTTTTACAGGTCTCCACTATGACTTTATTTAGCAACAAATGATCCTTTGTTTCATGACTTTCTTTTATTGCCCTTTTGTTCTATTGCCATAGTTGAGTTTTCTTCTAAATGACTGTAAACTCAACTCTCTTGGTATCAATTCCAGTCTATAGTTTATACATTGTCGGAAGGAAAGTTATTAGTCTACAATAACCTTTTTTATTAATTTCTCCAAGACTTTTGGGTTTTTAATACCATGACAGGATTGGACCTCATTCCTAAGTCAAATTATGATTAAAGTTCATGAAATTAGTATTGTTTCACTCTTTGATGTCAGCCAAAAGCACTCTTCGCAGCACCCGCAATGTGCCCAGAAATTACTCATTCTGCAATTCCTATGGAGTTACATGCATAGGTAACATATTTAAATATGATTGCAGATTGTTTTTTTATAAGACCTGTTGCTCCTACTACTATTAGAACTGAGTATCTTTCTTCCACATTGCTCTTGTTTCTGCCTGCAAATCCTGATATTTTATGTCTGTATGTCTCTCTGTATGCAAGACACTGTAGTCACTGGGTGTAGCAATTTTAGTGATCAATGCTTCTTTTGTCTTCTCTTCATGGACCACTATATCCGGTTTTCTCGGATCTATCTTTTGAACTGTTGGTAATGTGTGATCCCATGTGATATAGACTTCATCATTTTCTATGATGCTTTGTGGTTCATGTTACCAGTGTTTTTCAGCCACTTCAGTACCATAATGTTTGCACAATGCCCAATGCAACAGTCTTGCCGCATTATTATGCTTTTCAGTATACAGTCCTCCTACCACTAGTATGTCACAACAAGCAACAAGGTGTGCAACTGTTTCCAGTTCTGCTTTTGAAAACCTACATTTGTCTGTTTTTCCCACATGTTCAATGGACTTTGTAAACCAGTGTATGCATAGTCCACTATCTTGGGCCTCCAATATTAACCTTTCATCTTTTGGTTTGAATTCACCTTTCCTTAACCATTCCTGCATTCAGTCCTGCTCAACATGAGGATCTTCCAGGAGTTTTCTATGCTTGCAACTATATTTATGCATTTTCCACATTTCTTGCCTTGTCATCTGATCCATTACCTTATATTCTTCCTTTTGTTTTTTTGGCACATTCAGTTGCTGCCTGATTTTTATCTACGTCTGGTTTGATTTCCACTCCTGCTTGATGCCAGCATGCTTCTGCTAGACTAAGCAGAGAAGTCATCTTAGATTGCTTCTCCTCATGTTTCAAAACTATCACTATTGTTTGTGTCTTGTGAGGTCAGCAGATATGTGTGCAGTCCCACAATTGCAGATCTATAAATTTAATCAATTTCAAGGAGGCCCATACCTTCATCAGAATGGGGAATATATAATCTTTGTATGCACTGATTTTTGAAAATCATTTGATGAGCATGGATCAGCCTTCTTGTTTTCCTATCTAATCTATCCAGCAACTTTTGGGGCCAGCCAATCACTCCAAAACTGTTAAGTTAGGACAGGAAGAACAAATTTGTTTATAGCTTGAATTTTATTCCTGGATGTCAATACTGTTTTCAGAATTAATTTATGTCTTCTAAAATATTCCTTACTAAGTTTTATTCGCATTTGTTCATGTTTTATTGTTGATGCTTCATCATTTCCCAAATATTTATACACTCCTTCTTGCTGAAGTTCTTGTATATCACATTCTTGTCCCAAACTGATGTGTTCTTGGTGCTGAAGCTTTCCTGCTTTAAAGGTTGCTTTTGCACATTTATCAAGACCAAATGACATTCTTATATCATCTGAAAAGGTTTTGACTATTTGTAGTTGTGCTTTCAGTTCTTCATTATTTATTTTATTTATTTGACATTTGTTAACCGGGTTAGTCTGAGTGGGCAGAATGCCCTTTTTCAGCAGAGACCTGAGGAGAGAAGCTCCATTACAAAATTTAGCAATAAAGTGAAACAGAGATTAAAGGACAGCATATTTAGACATTATACAAAGCAACTAACAATTACATAGTACAATGGAGAGACATATACGTAAATCATGGCACCATTTTACACACATTATGTCTATCATGGATTAAGATAATTTGTTATAAAGAAGTTAGCAGACAGTCCTAACCTTGTTAGGCAAAAAGAAGACTCGGGAAACAAGAGGAGAGGCTGAGAGAGGAGACTGTAATAGAGGTGAGTTGGAAAGATCAGGAATTTGAGTTACTTTGCGCTTAAGGTAGAAAGGATATGGGGGTCTTATAAGTTAAGGGAGAGGCAAGGGAGATGATGTTCAGGTGGGGATATCTACACAGATAGTGACTTGGAGTAGAGACTGAACCATGGATCTGTAAACAGAAATCTTAACCCCTAAACTGCTGTTCTATCCATGGACAGAATAGAAAACATGCACACAGATAAGTAGATAGATACATTTAAGTGCTGGTCTGCATCTGTACTGCTGTCAAACTGAACATGCTGTTTTCTCTATTTACACTGTACTTCACGCTGTTCACCAGCTAAGACCCACGAGATCCAGAAGCTTCCAACTTTTCATACCAAGTCATCTGATTTTCTCCAGTGGATGCAAACAGTTAAAAGATTTCTTCTAGGACATATGTACTAATCATCCCACTCCAGGGAACTTTAGGCATGAGGCAACAAAGAGGCAGTTGTCTAATGGTTTGGTCAGACATCTTTTGGCATAAATGGATGGAGGAATGCACAACAGTCATACATTTGCTTGCTCAGATATGCTGCCAGCCTGTTGTAGAAATCAAGTGTAAAAAATCATTCAATCAAACCCTGGAACAAAGAGAACAGCAAATATTTGTCTAAAAAAACTGCTTCAGCACTGAGGTGCCTGTCACCAAGTTTTATGTAGTGAGCTTTTCACTGTCCTTGAGAATAAGATAAAAATTAGTACTTGGGAACAGGGGATCAGTCACGTTACATGTCAGAAGTAATATGCAGAGATTTCAGCATTAACTAATACAACTCCTGCATCTCCCTCATTATGACATTGCAGTCTCTTTCAACTAATCTCAGAATCCCCTCACTACTAACATCTCACATAAAAGTATTTTTTCCATTTGCATTAATCATCTTGCAGTGTTTGCCATTTGGAATCCTACTAAAATCCCAAAATACAAAACATTTTCTATACTCGGTCACACCATTCCTAAATGTAGTATCACCCCCAAGTCCTACTGTCTTCCATTCCTTTAGGTGAAGGAAGCTGCGTCGTACTTCAGTCAGTTCCCACAGCTAAATGGTGGCTCAACAGCTGAGTTTCGCTAAGCACTTTCTTGACAATGCAAAACCTCATCTTCATTTCCTTGCCACTACACAGATTACAGCCGACTTTTAGAAAGCATCTGCATTTTTTCATCCTAACACTTTGTGCTTCTACTCTCCACAGATTTCTCATGGAAGGTCATAGTAGGCTGGGCCTCCCACCAGAATTTTTAAAGACTGCTGCTTCTCCTATTGCCAACCCAGTCAGTATGCTTATTAACAGACCATCTTGGAAAACATTTGCATATTTTATTAAAGTACTGTGACCCCCTGCTGGAAACAGTCCATTGTAGTTCTCTTACTTTAAGTCAGCCCTTCTACTTCAATGAACAATTCTTTTTCAGTTTGCCTTCCTTCTTGTAATTTTAAACATTTCAGAAATGACAAGCAACACTGCAGCACTTTAATAAGAATTTCTACCACTCATCTACTTTACTAATGCTTTTTTCAATATTCCTGTGTGTTGTTGAGATGCACACAGCAGAATAGTTTGTGTTGGTAAAGTTCTAAAGGGACTGAAGGCATTTGTACCCCTAGTGGCTACTTCATGCAAAAGTAAAAATAACTATCATTTCTGTGTGAACCGTGCAATGTACCTTTATTTTTTCTCATATTTTGTTATCTGTTTTGCTCTGAATCCATTGTCTGTCATGCCCTAGTGTCCCACCTCAATCTCCATAGCAAGGAGTGAGGGGAGATAAGGACATCCTTGTATGGAGCCATTCTGACAGCAAGATAGGATTTCCCCTTTTGGGCTATATTCTATCCTGACCACCTCACAAACACAATCATGGATTCTATTGCAAGGATGCATATGTCATCTACATGCAGTCATGTGCACATTTCCATGGCAGACAAATCATCTGATGAGCCATACAGTTTTAAATCATTGACAAAAAGAAGATGTGAAGTCTTCACACTTTGTTGTTTTATTGGAGCCAAGTTATAGACATGGCCTAAGCTGTTAAGTAGACAACTTAAGGGGTTAAGGGCAAGACAGAATAGCAACAGTGACAGGGAGTCACCCTGAAATATTCCCATTTAAATTTTTATCCCTGGAATAATAATTTGTCCTTTATCATGGCTTAATTGCAAAGAGCTTTGCCACTGTTTCATGGTCACTGTAATGTAATCGATAAGAGTAGGGCGTATCTTATACATTTTTAAGCACTCTTTTATCCATGAATGTGAGATACTATCAAATGATTTTTTTGTAGTTAATCCATGCCATACTTAGATTCTTCCCCTTTTTACAGTTCCCCATTATAACTTTATTTAGCAACAAATGATCCTTTGTTCCATATGACTTTCTTTTATTACCCTTTTGTTCTATTGCTATGATTGAATTTTCTTCTAAAGGACTATAAACTCTGTCAGCATCAATTTTGGTGTATAGTTTATATGTCATTGGAAGGCAAGTCATTGGTCTATAATTTTTAGAATAACCTTTTTCTTATAGGTGATTTAGTTTCTCTTCAGGAAAGGTTGTCTATACCTAGTTCTTAGGGTGCCAAACTAGACCTGAGGTAACTAAAGGAAGTGATGCATTATTGGAGGAAAAATTCTTAAAGGGTTCAAGGCTGGGGCATTGATGCTGTCAAACTGGATCCAATAAGTGGTTGAAAACCCACATGTCAGATTGGATTGACATAAGTGAAAGGATCTATCATTATGATAAGTACATAACTTTCATTTTCTGGCCCTAATTGCTTCACTTTTCTGTTTTCTTTTTTGAAAATCAACATTGTTTTTTTTTTTTCTGGTACCTCAAAGCTGCATAACTGGTTGAATTTCGAAATCTTATTTTTTCCAGTTCTGAAGAACCACAAGAAATATTTACAGAGTGATGCACTTAAAACAAAGAATCCTTCTCCAAATACCATATCCTCAAGAATACTGAAGCATGCATATATAATGCAAATCTTTAAATATCTGCTGATACTTGCTTAAAATGCTGCCCCTGCTCCAAATGCTTTTTCAACTAACATTAACAGAATAATGTTTCTAAAACACAGGAAGAAAAAAATCCTTTTTTTTGTATCACTGCAGATATGATTACCAGGCAGGCGTGCCCTAACAGAACCTATATCTGCTTAGCGTGAGCTCTATTTAAAATCATATTAGGTCACGTTAGAGCAAGAATTAAAGACACTACTGAACTGTAGGAGACCTTTATTTAAATACCTTAATTCTGCTTTGAGATGGTCCCTCTTCTCTTTGGATTCTTATGTTAAATACTGATATATGTATTTCTGCTCTGAGCCCAAAAAAGTCAGTAGAGACAGGATGCCTATTTCAAATACAGTATGAGGGTTATAAACATACAAAACCCTGTATTAGACAATATGGTTCTCAGCAGTTAAATGTTGATCTGATTATTAATATTACTTCCATTATTTTGGATCGTGATATTGCATGTTTATTAAATAAAGATTTAAGTTTTACTCACACAACTCATGCATATTTTTCGCAGATAGTGGTGAATGATATTAAAACATTCTCTAGTCTCTTGGATTTAAAATATTGGTTTGCTACTGGGAATGCAAGTGATGAACAGAAAAAACTATAAATTAAAAAAAAAATCCTCATTTAAACCCCAGTAGCACCCCTTGGTAAATGATTTCAAGTTAACTATTTGAATGAAATGTTTACATAGGAAAAGAATATGTACAAAAATACGGGATAATTTGACTGCATCTGAGAAACCAGCATTGTCAATCCTTAAATCCAATAACAATGAAAAAAGCCAAATAAAATCACACTGCTTTATTAAAATCCTCTAGTAAGTGTTTTTATCTCCCCACAATCAATCACAGACATCTTCAGACTGTTCAAACTGGAAATATTCAACAAACCAAATAACCAAAGGGAGGATGAGCAGCCAAGTTCACTCGAATAACATTACTTTATTAAACAAAAATAAAAAACACAGTTAAGCAATTTCATCCCTTTCTTAGGGACTTCTTCAGAGCGATATCATTCCATCTACCCAGCATTCAAATACAGCCATCAATTAACACTAACACTAATTAATACTTATTAATATACTATTGACAAGGTTCCCCTGTGAAAACCTTTTTAATTAAACATTTTCTTCAACTTCTTCAGACTGAGATTACAATAAAAATAAGCCATTTTAAATATAAAATAATCACATGACTTCAAGCACATGACTCAAAATACCATTAATGTCGTAATCCCTTCCTTTTTAAATACATGACAAAATCTTCTCGATTATTTAAGCCAGGTGGAAAGCAAGCATTCAGCTTTACTTACCAACAATATTCAAGCCACCCAAGCTCATCTTCTGGGTTAAATAAATTTTGCACTTTTTGCAAGGTTTTAAACATAATAAATTTGAACTCAACCTTACACACTCCATTTTATATGCTTACTTAAAGCATTCTTTTCATCTCCTATTTGTACAGCATATTTATGTTCATATATCTTTCTGTTTAGTTCTCGTGTGATCCTTCCTACATAAAATGACTTGCAGTCCACACAAAAAGCTAAATAAATCACAAATTTAGATTTGCATGAGTTCCTTTTATACTGATCTTGTTGTTTCCTAACAAAATATCTGCAGAATCAGTGAACAGAAAATGACAGATATTGCAGTTGTAACATTTCACCATTCCCCTTTTCTCAGTGTTTGTCATCTGCTTGTTTAGTTTAGCCTGAAAAAAAATTTGTAACTCTGCCTATTTGTCACAGATTGTGAATGATATTAAAGCATTCTCTAGTCTCTTGGATTTAAAATATTGGTTTGCTGCTGGGAATGCAATTGATGAACAGAGAAAACTATAAATTAAAAAAAAAACTTATTTGAACCCCATTAGCAACTATGGTAAATGATTTTAAGTTAACTATTTGAATGAAATGTTTACATAGCAAAAGGATATGTACAAAAATAGGGAATAATTTGACTGCATCTGAGAAACCAGCATTGTCAACCCTTAAATCCAGTGAAAAGGTAGTAGATATATAAGTTGACAAAGGGAGCATGGTGGTAATTTGGTTTAGAAATAATTATTTTTGGCTGATTGGAAAGCATGCTTATGTTTAGCGTATCATTCCATATTGATCAATATAGTTCAACAATAGAATATCACCGCATATGATATGAGTCGATGAAAGTGGAAAAGCTCAGTTACTAACAGTTTTACATAATACCAATGCTCCAACCTTGGTAGACCTTTATTTACAGGACATGGGTCCGGTATCAAAACCTATACATTCTTAGCTTGAGCTTTATCTAAAACCATTACTGATAAGATTAAAGCAAGAATTAAGCCCAGTACTGAATTTGTCAACTTGTGAAACTGATCCAGATGGAAAACTCTACCTTTATGTGTACACTGGATGCAGATAGTTGGACACACCAGTGTACCACATAATATAGGTAAAAAAATCACAGGATTTTGGTTAGTGACAACTAATCTCTCCATTATTTATTTTAATGAAATTTTACTAACCTTGTTGAGAATGATTTTGGAGATGAATTTTTGTTTTATTTTGATAAATGTTATTTTCAACTGCAGGGCATAGCCATGGATACTAACTTTGTCAATTTATATGCTCATTATTCATGGAATGTCTGGAACACAGATTTATTTATGGTCTTATATATACCCATATGAGGAATATATTGAAATGTGGAGGGGATACCTCAATGACTATTTGTTGTAAACAGGGGATAGTCTTTTGTGTTCTGTCTTAATACCAATAATGAAGGTATCTGGTTTTAGAAGTAACACTGACCAGTTTACAGATGATTCTGTAATGACACCATTATATAGGAAATACCTAGATTATTCCCATATTCATGACAGAGGAAAATCTATAATAGTCAGGAAGATTTGGAAGACAGAGTAGATGAATTACAAGGCACATTTTATAGGAAGAGGCTACAATACTAGGATTGTACAGCAAGCCAGAAAAAGTGCATGGCAACACCTCAGGAAGAGGTATTAACATACAACACCAAGGACCACCATAATATATTGATAAACTAAGGGATTAGATTTCTGACCACTTTTGAAAGTTATATTTTAGGGTTAAGAGTATTTTTGATAAATCTTGGTCGGTGTTACCAGCTGATAGTTTATTTAACACTTTTGTAATTGATACATGTAGGCTAACCTATAAAAACGTAAGAACATAGGCCAATATTTGATAGGTTACAAGAACCTTCATATTCCTAATATGACCATGAGCACCACAAAATCCAAACCTATGGGTTGTTACCCCTATAGGTATTGTATCTTTTGTTGTTATGTTTGCAAAACATGTTTTCTTTTCCTGCAATATGAGATTCAAGAACTAATGACTTGCAGTATGGAATGGGTATTCTATCTTGTAGTTCCTATGTTGGAGGAACCTCTTGTAGGTTTATACAAAGAATATATCGTCACCTGAACAGGG